>NW_013666133.1:229450-251320 GCF_000517525.1 Limulus polyphemus
TATACAATGAAATTATAACCTCTTTAGAGAAAACATTTTAGGAAAAAAATTTTACATTTTAAATTTGGTTAAAGTAACGTGCTTTTAACCAAAATGCTACAAAAATGTCAAGTTTAATCTAAACCCTGTATACTGTATCCATTTATGAAATATATGATGCAAGGTAACTACATTCTTCAATTAATTAATGCACAACATTATAGCGAGTGTTTTACATTTTCTTAAGTATATAGAATAAAAAAGCTAAATTACTTTACCATTAACTTATAAGCTATATTATTGATACACATTAACATACTGTTTCAATTACGTCATAAATATGATAATAACGTATATACTGTCCATTGAATTCACAGTTACTTTAAACTACATAATGATTGCACTTATTAATACCAAGTTCACAATGTTGTAACTTGTAGTACCATTGTATCCTATTAAAACCATTAGGCTTAACTTCTAGTCGATGAAGTTACTCTTATAATCATAATTCAAAAGGAAATAATCTATATTAATACTTTTTATTAAGAAAATGTACAGTTTTATTAATCTTTTAACTAACTAACCTTTTTTACTGACAAAAACTCTAAGAGAGGGAAGACCAGATGGCGATCTAAATACGATCCAATTACTGTCGTCAGATCCCACTCTGCCATGTTGATATCGAGAGAATAAGAAAACCTGCGTGATGATAATTAAACCACGAATAAAAACGGACAGTGCCAGAATTTTCATTTAATGAAACGTATGAATAAATAAATATATAAAAAAATAAATTCTGAACAGAAGCTCTTTGTTCTAGAAAAAATACGTGATTGATAATGATTCTCTGCGAAGTATGTATTTCATACTTGTAGGTAACATCATATATATATGTATAGGTTTATGACAAAGTTTTTCACATGTGACATGATTTCGAATAGTTGAATACTCGAGCAAAGCTACACGAGGATTATCTGTACTAGCCATCCGGAATTTTGACCTGTTACATTAAAGGGAAGGCATGTACTGCCAACTCTTAAAACGCTCTAATGAAATAGTGGTATCTAACCATCATTCTTATAACACACCAACGATCCTAAAGTGCGGACCATGATTTGTGACAACTGGATGCAAGCCATATCAACCCATATGTGTTTGGTTTAGACAGTGTCGCTCAAGGACTAGGAAAGTGGAATAATTCATTCGTATTGCATCTGTTTTATGGTACCTAAACTTTCAACGTCACGGGGATACATTTCCTACCCCTTTGAACACTATAGAATTAGTGTGTATTTAATTTCGTTAATTAGAATTGATTTATTTGTTATTAAGCACAAAGCTACACAATTGGCTATTTGTGTTGTGCCCACTACGGTTATCGAAACCCGAATTTTAGCATAATAAGTTCAGAAACCTACTGTTGAGCCACTGAGGATAATCAGGATTGAATAGATGTTATAAATGACACGGTGTACTGTAAATTCACCCAAATTTTGGTAGACAGTTTGAAGCTAAGGTTTGGTTCATATGGGTTTTGTAATTCGCAAACAACTTATCATTGCTTCCTCATTCTGTTATACAGGTTGTCATAATGTTAAAAGCAGAAATTGCAGGAAGTTGTGTCTGTAAATTCATTAATGTTGAGACTATCGAACGTCGCGTGCAATACATTGATGTCGAGGATGTAGAGATTTCTAGAAGATGGGCAGAGGATCGAGTGATAAACATATAAATAGTGTGAGACGAGCGGAGTAAAGTTACGGCCAAGGAAAAGTTCGGCGTGAAATTAACTACTGTAGAAGTGATAGGCCTAACGATTAACATAAACCTAGCGTTTAATATGTTAGAGTAAAATTAACAGTAGAAAAGGAGATAAGAATAATATTTTTTGTTTCGTCAAAGCGTGGTTATAAAGTAATTGAATCAGCATGAGTGCAGTTTGACAAAAATAACAGAGGATATATTGAAGAAAGAAGACCAAACGATTACGGTAACTCGCGCCACAACTGTAAGTGAATCACACACAGAATACTAGTGCAATAGTAATAGAGAAGACAGTTTGCTTGTCAACTGAAATTCTAAAGCAATTGAATAAGCCTAAGTGGACTTTTGAGAAGAAGAAGAGAACTATATACATAGTGTTTATGATATGCCTATAATCTCTATAGTGTGAATAATTTGCTGTCATACGTTTAACTTGTTCCGAATATATATATTATTTTGAAAAGAAGTGAAGTGCGTGCTGTTCATTTATGGTTGAATTTATCGCTAACAAGTCACAGACGTCTACTGGAAGCATTCTAAGCCCAACAACAACATAGTATATATTTATGCGATTAAGAAATATAACTAAACGCCTTTTAGTTTGACAATTGGCGAAAGATTGTATTTTAAATTCTGACAACCTCTAATAACTGACTTATCATGCCTGCCAATATAACTGTTCAAATATCATCCAAATTTGATAGGGACCATTTTAGCCGCTTATAGGCACAAGGTATTTTGCTTACATTTTACCATTTCGTATTCATTGTGTGGAATTAAAATGCCATTTATTAAATTGTACAAGTGTTTTACTGTTCAGCAATATTCAGATCTCTTCTTGAGGCCTATAATTTAGACGTTTGTGTTGTTATTTGCCAGAGGGGGTTTGAACATTACATCATAAGTGCGTGGTTTAACATTTAAAAATTTTTCCGTTAATCGGACAACAAGCCATGATTAAGTCAGTTTGTTGCTGTCATCCAGTTAGTCCAATGCTGTAACTTTTGATGGCGTGTTTGTGAAAAAGTACAAGAGATTCAAAATGAACAAGTGAGCGGAGTTTCTGTTTAAACGTATAGTATTCTCAGGTTCACTGATTTTCCTTTTAGATAGTAACAGTAACTAGCAGGAGGAACGGCAAAGATATATATATCATACATTTACAACTAATAATTTGATTTGTATGAGGTGAAGAAAAGAGACTTGATACTATATTAAAGAAAGTAAAATTTATACTTATTGAATGCAAAACAATTAATCTAAAAGAGTGCATAGAATATCTAACAACTCTTCTAGATTACAGAAAGAGACTGTAGTCTATGAAGGTATTCTGAACAAGTTGTTCTGTATATATTCGATAGATTCTGTGTCCTAGACTGAGAGAGCATGACATTATATACACAGAAACAACAACAACAAAAACACACTATATCCCCCCAAGCTTAGGCACTACTCGTTGTATTCAGTATAAATAAAAATTACATTATATTAACGAAATGTGTGAATGATATTTGAAAATTAGTGTGCAATCCCTAAGTATATTAATCAAGTTTATTTCATTTGTACACTTCTCATTCTTATCATTTCAAGAGAATTTCATTATTTCACATTTGATAAACAGCATAATAATGTTTTGTATCAACATTTGTTCATTACATATGTGCTGCTTCTGGGTTTGAAGAACGATTCTGTATGTGTTTATATTTTACTTGTAGCTATCATCAGTGTTTGGTGACTGGTAACTATACCTTTGATATCAACTTGTTATATATGTGGTGCATGAATATCATCTATTTATATTTATATAATATGTAAACTACAATATATAATAACTCGTGTTTTGTAGAAAAATGAATGAGATGGATGCTAACTGTTTTTTAAAGGTGGTGTAACATAAAAAAGTTAGTATCAAGTGGCTCAGTGAGAATAAAGGATCTTATAAGATGTAGCAAGCTTTACAGTGATGATATTCATGATTACTTTGAGACGAGCTGGAAGATAATACTGAGTTAACTATCAGCTGTCACAAAGAATGTGTGTCAGCATACACGTTAGCAGCTCATATAAGTAAGCCACTAAAACATCCAGGCAGTAGATCAAGACCTTCAAGTGAAGCCTACCTCCTGCAAAGAGGTCTTGTTGTTCAGATGAGTTTGAGTCTGACTTACACCTGTGCTGCATAATCTGTGTAATTGCAAAAGTCTCATATCATTCAGATCAATGATGCAGAGTTGTTTTTGTAGGACAGTAATTTGTGGGCTAGGTAGGAAAATATTCAAGCAAAGAAGCAAACAAGGTACCCATACTGTGTCCGACTGTAATACTGTTTCCCAGCTGTTTGAATTTGGTAAAGTAACATTAATAATCAAGCTTCTAGTTGAACGTATACATATTCGACGATTTTTAAGACGCATGTAGGTCAGCTGTTCAAAGAGATAACAAAATTTTTATCATGACTTGCTATAATTAAGCAAATGCTCAGGGTATGTACGAAGCTCAGAACTATGTCTTGTTCATCAAAATGCCCAAGAAAAGTAGAAACTCAGTGCATAAACACAAGTACAAACCCTCACTGACAAAGACATTTACTGAGCATGTGAAGCGAGTACAGCAACTTAGCATTAGTCTCTAATTCCCCAGACCTAACATCAACCCAGTACGCATGATGAAACACTCAAGTCACTTGTAACTGTAACTGAGTTTGTTCTTTGGTGTCGCACTAGCACCAACAAATGATGATTCAGATGACTGGATATGGCTATGCCAGTTGCTCACTTAGATGCAGGTGTTGTCAAAGTAGTATTTTACGAACTAGTATTTTGTGTGTGAAGCTGAAGCCTGCAGGAATGACTACACGTCAGTAGCAGCATCTTTCAGTGATGATTCTGAGCTAGGTAATAATGATGAAAACTAAATATAATCTTTCTGAGAATGACCAAAAACTCTTAAAATGACAATTTTCTATGCTACTTATGTATTATTTAACTGTAGCAGTGTCAGATAACACTGAAAGTTTCTCATTTTTATTAAAAAATAAAATAAAATATAAAAATTATATGTAAAAATGTATATTATTTGAAGTATTTTCATCATTGTTTTCAAAACACCTAACACTTTTTTTTCTCAAAAATACAAAGTGGCACCCAGTTGATTTTTATTTAGCACTTTCAAAATATGGAAACGACAGAAACACATCAGATAGGCCTTAGAGCACACTTTTCTAGCTCTCTGTTGGACCAACAGTTTGAAATAATTTGCACAGTGAATGGATGGAAAAGTGAACAATGAGCTATTCATCTTGTTGCAAATTAAAAAGGGACCAGCTTTAACAATATTAAGCAATACTCCTACAGAAAACTGTAATATCAACCAAGAATTAGTGGTCACCTTACCGAATTGATTTGGAATGTCACATCAAAAGATCAAAGTTTCTAAAGTAAAGTTTAAGAAGAGAGTAAGAAGGAAGGACGAGACCTTGCTGAAGATGTGGAAAGAATTGCACAATTATATTATCCAGATGCTCCACATGAAAAGATGGATTCGTTATCATGTAACCAATTCGTAGATGTCATAGTGGATGAGGATGTGTGAATTAGGCTAAAGCAAAGTAGATGTGCATCTTTAAAGGAAACTACATAGTTGGCTATGTAACTTGAATCAATTAACATTGCAAATAAACGGATAAATGTACCATCTTGGAACATTCGATCACCATTTCAAATACCGTGGAACATCAACTCCCTCTGGATTCTACAAGTACTCAAAAGGTTAATTAGACAACTGTTTACTCTGAATGGAAGAATTATTGCAGGACAATAAGTGTTTCAACCAGAACTTATGAAAAACGTATTGCCAGGAACTACAGACAAAAATCTGTAGGAAATAAAACTACTCCAATGGTTGTCAGAAAAAAAGGGAACTGCTGTAAGTGAGGAAACATGGTTATCACAGACAAGACTGTGATGTATAAACAGATGGTAATAAATCAAATAGATAATGCCCTGAAGATGAGTCCCAGAACTCAGATAGATCAAAGAAACAAAAAAAAGAGCTAGTAAGATATTAGAAAACAAGAATAATCTGAATTCAACAAGCAAAGTTTAGCTGACAATACCCCATTAGATAAGAAGCTCATACTATAAAGAAACCAATTTACGAGTCAATGGATTCGTGGAAAGGGAAGCTTTGAAACATGTTGATTCACATTCGTTTTCCAGCTACCATTGTTCAATCTGATCTGGTAATGAATGGTTAGAAATTGCCTTCAGAGATGAAACAAGAGAACTGATTGATACAAACAGCAAATGGTAATACAATTCCAGCAAAAGGAAAGTAAGAAGTCCCCTTATGGTAGGAAAGTTCTTTACAGAACATTATATGTAGGTAATTCACACTGAGGAAAAGTGCACATTAGGAACAGACTTCATGCAAAACCATGGATGTGAGATTAAATTAGATTTAAACAATTTTACAGTCTGTAACCAGGAAATCTTTGTTTACTACATGACAGTTACAGCACCATAGGTTGAACGTACAGTAACCATAAGAAAAACAGATATTATACCATCAAAAAGTGAAATACACATTCTAGAATTTACTTGGAACAGCTCAGATCTAATGATTAAGACATAGTACGAGCACACACTCCATCTTTTCCTGAAGGATCATTGATTGGAAGAACTTTCATGGATTTGAAGTAAAGTGATATTATCATTAGGGCTATGAACACGAGAAATCACGAGATCTGGCTCAGTTAAGAAAGGAACATTACAAAAAAAGGAAGGCCACAGAAGCAGTACTTCCGTATCAAGGAAACCAGAAGTAATCACTTTGGAAAAAATATGCAGGAAGTATCATGTCAAATCTTTACAAAAAGAAAGCTTAACAGCTCACTTACAGGGGCTATATGTGATCAGAGCTGTGAAAATCTTGCTACTGATCAATTCCAAACATTACATGACTGCTCATACAATATCAAGATACCTTCTGCAGTGCACCTCATGATTTAATCCAGATACGTTAAATATTTCACAAGGTTGATACTGGAATTGCAGTCTCAATACATCAGTTGGCTAGATGACCTAAATTTGAAAAACAGGCTGAAAATCTTAAAGAAATAGAAACAGTGAAAGGACAAGGAATAATTAAACTAAACAGTAGTCCTTGGAACTGGCAATTGCACTTGTGTAGAAGGATAGGTCTACAAATTTTGTGTGGAATACTGGTAGGTGAATGAAGTTACAAAGAATGATGCCAACTCACTGCCAAGTATTGAATCTACTTTAGATGCTTCATCTGGGTCAAAATGATATTCAACATTGGATATGAAGAGTAGATACTGACAAGTACAAATCACCAAAGCAAATCGAGAAAAGATATTTGCTAATGAGAGGGGTTGCGGTACCTTGTTAAGTTACCATTTGGATTATTTAATGCATCTAAAACATTTAATTGAATAATAGAATGTGTTCTATCTCTCTACTACTCTGAAATATGATACGTATCTACTTAGAGGATACATTAACACATGTAAGACCTTCAAGGATGTTTGTGATTGGCTAAAAAAAGTGCTGAATCATTGTAGGAAAGAGATTTTTAATATTAATAGCAACATCTGTGAATTTTGCCATCAACAGGCGAATTTCCTAGGATACATAATCAGTGGAGACAGAATATTTACAGAGCCATGTAATATAAAGCCTGCTCAAAATTGGCCAACACCACAGAACTTGCATGAAGTAAGAGGAACTCTTGGACTGTCATTTTGTAAAATTATTCTCTGACTTGGGTCATTCTCTACACAAACTACTGGAAAGTCAGGCAAATTTTGCTGAACTAATAAATATGAACAGGCATTTAATATACTACAAAAACTCACCATTACCGTATGAGCCCACAGCTTTTAAAAACCCACTCTTAATAAATGTAAATGCTAATGTTTTTGCAGTGAGAATGGCATTATCACAAATACAATATAGGAAAGAACATGGGATTGCCTATTATAGCAAGGCAATTAATGCTGTACAAATGAGGTATTGTAGAACTAAAAAGAGCTAATAAGTAATGTTTGGGCACTGAGTTATTCCCATCACTCACTCTCAGGCCAAAAGCTAGCATACAAGAAATATTATAAACCAATCGGGTGGTTGATGAATTAGTACAATCCAAAAAGGTCAGATAGTAAAGTGGCTCTAGAAATTTCAATACACCTTCATCATTGTACATTACCCTGAGCAGAACCATGGAAGACCTTGTATTTCTAATGAATGCAAATACTATGAAAGGAGAGAAGTAAAAGATCACAAAAGCAGTCTATTAAGAGTACAACAGAGTGGAATCCAAATCTGGATACCTAGAGATGATGAAGAACTAATGTGATCCAACACTCAACTGAAAGATGCTCAGACAAAACATATGGATATTAATCCAATTATTCAATAGATCAGAATGTTGCAGAATGGCCTTCATGGTAGACAGTGGCTCAATACAACCCAAAGACAAAGATATAGTGGACATAGTGAAATTCATTATTCATATGAGAAGGCTTGTTATTATGAAAATAAGGAGACACAAGTGGACTGCAATTAAAGCTTTAGTTGGCACTTTCATAGCCATTTCACTTAGAAGCTCTCTGTCATCTCCACAATCTTCCAACAGTTTCGTCCTTAGATGTTAAAAATACACTAGAGAGAATAAGAGAATGTATCTATTTGGTTAGATTCCAGAAACTTTTAGAGAATTGGTGCAAATAATGTGAACTGTGATTTGAACAAAACGGTCCATAAATGAAACAATATTGGCTGCTAGAGTAGTATTGTGTTGGAGCACCACTTGACAATAGTGCAATCAATGTGATTCATCCTCTAGCATAGAGCAATAGTGGGAATAAATATATATTGGTGATAATGGGCTATTTCACCAAATGACAAGAAACATATGTTGTTATTAACCAGAAAATATAAATGTTGCAAGATAACTTCTCAATAAGTGTGTTTCAAGATTTGGGGTGTCTATGGAACTTCAATCAAGCAGAGACAGAACCTCGAATTAGCATTGTTTTATAAATGTTCCAAATCTTTAGAATAATAATTATCAGGAAAATAGCACCTCATCCCCCTTTCTGTTGAGATGGTGGATGTATACAACGATTCACTTTTAAATGAATTAACCATTTATGTGAATGAAAACCAGATAATGTGGGATCAAGATCTTTCACTCTTACTCATGAGTTATTGGACAGCCATAGATGAAGATACAGGTAACAAACCATCATAATTTATGTTGGAAAGAGAACTTTATGTGCCATTGAATCCTTTTATTCACACTCTGAGGACCACCATTCAGCAAAGTCTTAAACACATACAGTGAGATTAAGAAACACCATTGATGCCATACATGACTTTAACTGACAAGGTGAGAAAAACATCATTATGATGTAAATTGTCATTAGACTGGATTTCATAGTTGTGACATGGCATGGCTCTATAATTCATGGTGTAAGAGAGTACTACTTTTAAAGTTACGTAGATGCTGAAAAAGACCCTATGCTGTGTTACAAAATCATTGATGTGGTTTATGAAATCCAAAAGGAGAAGTGGTCCAGTTGAATAGCCTGTGGTTCCTTTCGAGACAACTTCTAGAATTTCACCAGGGACGGAGCCACCAGTGTAGTCCATCGACCATCTACTTGAAGAAAATTCCAATATTGACGAGACAGAAAATATTGATGAAGGTCAATAGGTCATCCTATCTTTGTACTATAAGCTCAGAAAAGAAAACAATCAAAAAGGTTTGGTGTCTGAAGAATTTAGAGACAGAAATAAGTAAAGAAAAATTATATCCTGTTAAAAAATATTTTGATTGGCATTTATTCCACAAAACTAATTATTTAATAATTGTAATGCCCATATTTATGAATAATAATGCTGTTTAATTGCTAAGAGTTACTTTAATCTTAATTATGAAAGTTTAAGGTGTCATTTTTTTTCTTATTATAGATATATCGTTAAGTGTTTTTATTTCAGCTCACCATATACTAGAAGCTCTACTTTAAATATTTTTTATCATTTAAAATTTCACCTACTAAACATCTTATTATGTTGTTATTTACTTGGTGCAAAGCTACACAAGTAGGAATCTGAGGAATCGAACTTAGCGTTGTAAGTCTGTAAACTTACCCGTGAACCACCTGATGATTTCTTATTTATAAATTGGAATCTTAGTCGACTCTACATGTTTGTTACCAGAGGATTTTAAAATTTCTAATGATGATGAGAAAATGTTTTTAATTGATTCGTGTCTGTAAAATAGAATTATTCAAATAAACACATGCAACTCTCATACATCAGGCGCATTTCGAGCAAACACACGTGAACGAAACGTTTGATATGTTCATGGAACTTATGATTTCCTAGATTTTTTTATATACTTTTTGTATGAGTTTTAAATATGTAATTTGTTTTCGATATATCATTATTTTGTTTGTTATTTAAATTCTAAGGTTATTAGTGGAACGTTGACAGTTTTCATTGCATTAATTTTTGTGTATTATTTTGTAATGTTGAATCTACTTGTATGTGAGTTGGAAAAAATAGAATTTATGATGTGATTTTAAACTGTTTGAGGCCTGTATAGAAGATAGTATAAGTATTAACGATTTTGAAAGTTATTGCGCTTCGTTTAAATAATCATAATAACGTATGATATGCTTATTTCTTGGAGTACTAAATGTTGCAAGAACTTGTCCAATGTATTGACCCATGCAGCTTCTATATCTGACTCTGAAGATGTATAATTTCCTTAACAAGGTCTTTATTTTCAGAACTACAAAAGATTATCAGATAAAAAAAAATATCTCGGTTCATTTTATTGCACTAGCATATTTAAAGATAAAGTATATTACTCATTCTCTATTCTGATTTTAAGTACGGCCATCTTTAAATCTCCCCACGTCATCTAGGTCATGAAAGAACATTTTCTTTATTTCTTTTGGATCCCTGCTGTACAATAGAGGTTAAGTGGATATTACGACAGAAATACAATTATGTTTCTTTTTGCTGAAAGTTTCCACTAAAGAAAACAATCTTTTTGATCAATTTATGCTACTTTATGCAATGTGAGTTTAGTTTCTGTTTTACTATGATGAGTTGTTTCCTTAAGTTTGGATTATGCTTAAGCAAATGTAACTATGTTGACTTTAGCTAGATGTTCAAGTGTTTTTTATTTTTTGGTTTTACATAATTTATTTTTTATAATCTGTGTATTTTATTTAAGATATTTACACTGTAATATTTATTTTTTTCCATGGCAAAGGTTTGTTTAATTGATATTAGTTCACGATATAGGTTTAATCATGTTCATATTTTTGAATTATGTTTTCTGTGTTTTTTATATTTTACTTTGATTTTTTTTTTGTAAAAATAAAGCGACAAACTTTTCTTCTGCAAACATCACCATAAGTATACTTTATGTTCTAACTTTTTCTTGTTTTTGAATAGGATTCTAAGATACTGAACGTTTTTTATAGTGCTTATCTTCAGTGTCTGGACATCACTAAATAAAGCATAATAATCAAAACTATAAGATTGTATCAAAGTAAAGTGAAATGTATCCTTAGTTTCATTTACTATTACTTCAGGTGTGTAAAACAAATAACCTGTTTTACTTTTCTAATTTATTCCAAACGATCATAAAATATTAATGTATCAAGCAAACAGTTCAAAAACCAAATTATCTTGAAAGGCGTTTTTTAAGAATAAGGCTAGGTTTCGAAAATTTACTACATTAATCCAGAATTTAAGCGGACATCATACCGCTAATCATTCAATTCGTTAAAAATATTGAGTTTCTCAATCATATTACTCGAGGATAATATTATTTTTCGTCAGAATTTAAAGTGTTTTAGTTGATTTCCATAGCTCAAGCTATTTAAAGAAACGGGTGCAAGGCATAGAAAAAAAAGAGAAAAAAGATGCGTGGGAAATATTTAGAATGGTCCCTTGCAGTCCCATGAACGTAGATGGGGCCACTGATCAGTACATAGGCAAGTAGAGAATAATATAACTTCAATCATATCTGTATCTTTTATATCTATTTTGTTCTCCTGAAAAACCAGGGTAGTTTATTTCAGAATCTTAAAAATCTCATTGCTTAGATTTATATTTATCAATATTAAAACACAGGTCAAATCGTCCTGAATTAAAGATAATCCTCACTAGCCTAAGACTCTTTTTGGCTATGAAAACGATTACAAAACTCAACATTTCTTATGACTGTGAATATTAACGATTATTCTGCATTAGAAACAACATATACTAAACATTTATTTAATATAGAATATACAATTGAAGACGGAAAATCCTTTTCTTTATTTAACATTTATTATGTATATTAAATATATATATACATTTAGAATAAAGACAGGAAAATAAGCACAATTACTTTTACAGAAAAAGCACTTTAGTTTACAAACGGATTCAATTAGTTTTTTTTAGCTTATACACTTGTTTCTCATCAAAACACATCTAACACTCACGTAATATACAAAAAAGCACCAGCATATTTATAATTTTCACACTATAAATATTGTACAATCAACACGAAATAGCACCATTAAGAAGACACAAAAGTAAAAGTTGTAGAAAAATTGCTTTATGAGTCATCAGTTATCGCGAACTCAATAAAATGTTTCATCTTTTATGTAATTTAACAAGAGGATACAAGCACCTCTCAACGCAGGCAGCAGAATGATAGATACAAAACATTTAACACGACGCTTAAGACAATAATTTCTTTTTTTCTTCAATGAATGAGTAAAATATCCATAAATTTAGCTCATTAAACAGTGAAAATTAAAGTAATTACCCTTTTAAATGTTGAAGGTATTAACTCGATAATACAAAAATAACAGAAATGTGAAAGTTGGCTATCAATCATTTAAGTAAAACGTAATATATCTAACGAGTTATCCCAGTAACACGTTTTAGCTTTACGTGTACAGATTAGGATCCAATAAATAATAAGAAATAAATGTAATTCCTGCTGCTGTCTTTTCTTATACACAATTTTAAAGGCTCAAAAAACATTTTTACAATCAATGATAACATATAAGAGGCAAGAAAATTACGCATTTTTATATTTATCGTATATATACACACACATATATATATATTGTTGTTTTGGTCTGAATATGGATATATATGCTACTTTTGTAAATTTGTATTTCGTATCAAACATCATATATAAAAACTTAAAAGGATAGTTCTTCAGGATATTTTATTTTCCGCTTTTTTAATAATTATAATAGTTAGGTAACTGGTATGTACATTTAATACTTTATCAAAAAACAACTTTAAATACAATTAATCACAAAAACAAGGAGGAAAAACCCAGAGGAATTTTACCAGTCAGTGGGCAGGTAAGTGCCCAATGAGTCATAAAAATAAATGGATTCCTCGCACTTAATCCACATACAATGCGTTGAGTGAAAATTTCAAAAAATGTTGTTAAGATTAGCGTGAACTCTGTTAGGATTTTCTATAATAAACGTAAGTATTACCGATAAAAATGTTTATAAAGTTATAAAGTTTATGTGTAGTCTTAAAGATAGCAGTTGCTGCTATATTACTATAAAGAGACAAATAAAAAATCGAAGGATTTACATGTTTTTTTGCTTGCACCACAGTAGAAAAAGCTAAAACTTATAAAGTTATTTTTATTTTTCGAGAAGAAGCTATCGTATCATGAATCACAAGAGAAACGTGAAATAATATATTTATCCATCTATCGGGCAAATTACATAGAAACTATTTGTCCATTATATATGATACTTTATGTAAACCATTTAAGCCTAAATAAATGTTATTGTATATATTTTTCTTCTAAATTAAAGACCTAGAGCAAGTAAAATTTAAAAGGACATAAGTAATATTTTGAGTTACAGAGCTAGGACAAGTAATATTTTGAGTTACAAAGCTAGGAAAGTAATATTTTGAGTTACAGAGCTAGGAAAGTAATATTTTGAGTTACAGAGCTAGGAAAGTAATATTTTGAGTTACAGAGCTAGGACAAGTAATATTTTGAGTTACAGAGCTAGGAAAGTAATATTTTGAGTTACAGAGCTAGGAAAGTAATATTTTGAGTTACAGAGCTAGGACAAGTAATATTTTAAAAGGACATGAAGCATTAGAATTACGAAAATATATCTGTAGTGTAAATGTAATATATGTGAAATATATAGCTAACTTATGTTTATCACCCACAAAACAAATCTTATCCAGTAACTTTTTATAAAACATTACGTTAGTTCTTCTGGAATTTCTAGAAAGCAGATATTTAGAATAAGGTATAAAATGTAATTTAACTCTCCAAAAATGCTAATCACAAAGCTACACAATGGGCAGTGTTCTGCCCACCGGAACCTGATTTTTAGTGTTATAAGTCCTCAGACTTACCGCTGAACCACAGGGGCCAATTACAATATTTCAATATTGCTCACCTTCTACCAATTGTTTTTGTTTACTGACCAGATCTAAAATTTTTTCTTTCTAATTTTCCTACTGGTTCCCAAATTCAAGAAACACCCAAAATATTTCAAACATATCTATTGTAGTTTCCCATATTGCAACATTTTTTTTGTTTTCCCAGCTCAAATTGTATTTAAAGCTTTTGTACCACCCTTTAAGTTCTAAACAGTTTGTGGTCTAATGGTCAGTTATCATATTCTGAAAGTGTACCAAGCTTACTAACCAGCTGTTAGATTCCCCAAAATATTCTGGTGTACTAAAAAGCTTTTATATTTTGAATATTTTGTCTTGTTAACAACCCCACAAATTTTTACAGATTTTCTAGTCTTCCGAACAACTAGTCTTCCGAAATTCTGAAAGTTTTTCTAAATTGGTGATCATTTCTTAAATTGCAATGTTTCATATTTGCCGAATCATTAAAATCTGAAAAATTTCAGGTTTTCTGATTCTATGAGTTTGAATTACAAAGATCATAATTCTAAAACTCTTTATTTGCTTTAAACAAGGGGTGGGGTGAACATGTATTATAAAACCTTCTCAGACATTAAAACATGCTATTGGCAATAATGACCAGATGGGCAATGGCATATAGATTATAGTTGAAAATTGGGAAAGCACCTATTAATTCAAAGCGTAAGGTCAAAGACTGGAACGTTAGCCCAAGTTTTATTAAGCAGGCACGAAAACATACAAGAATACCAGCTCTAGATTGATTATCTTACTTAAACTTACAGAGAGAAGCAACAGTTTACGATTCAAATGATAAACAAAATTTCGAGATTAGAAATCTCAGGCTTAGGAGTTAGTCTTTTGTTGTGCTTACATTAATTTAAATGCTTACCTTATTCTAAAAACAAATATTCAGAACTAACATCTAAATCGCATGAATTATACACATTTTAATTGGCATGTTGAATGAAAATCATTCTTCTTGAAAAACAAAACCTGAAAAACAGAAGCTAGGCGTATCCGAATGCTTACATCAACATATATAGAACATCAAACAAAAAACAATTTTATTATATTACTTGCATTAACAGTTTAGTAACAGTTTAAAACATGAAACAAAACAAGAGCATCCAATTAATTTTTACTATCGTTTATGAAAACAGCAACTTTTTTATTGTTATGATATTGATTTGCAGAACGTTTCTTCTTTACCAGAGTAAGCTTTCCAATAACAATAACTTCCATGGTTTAGGTTTTTGGTCATAAAATGTTTCTTCTCACTGGTGTAAACAAACGAATGGGTTTAGTTATTGTGGGTTATGTCTGGATTGAAATGAACCAAAAAATTACTGCAGTGGTGAAATGCTTTTTCAACCCTATCGTTAGAATTACAGCCTTGAACTTTTTCAATTTCCAGTATAGAGGTGTATTTTTGAACTTATATGAAAACATTTATTGAGGATTTGCACGTGACGTCACGAGCAGGGAAACAACGGAGTCTCGGCCATTGTGGACGTCAAGCTTCCGCGTGTTTACTCCAGGCTTAGCAGTGTGAACTTTACTTGTCTTAAATGACTTAGTGCCTTGGCTTCATCAGATGTCATCATGATAATTACTTGTTGTGCTGTTGAATGTAGCAATAGACAGGGACAAAAGCCCGGTCTTCCTTTCTGTCGTTTTCCAAAGGACAAAGAGGGATAGAATCGATAGGTTTCAGCTGTCAATCGGAAAGACTAGGAACTATCAGACTACAACTGTCTGTGTAGAGAACATTTTATAGCAGATATGAATGCTAATTTTTCAATAGTATATAAATAAATGTCAGATAAATTTATCCTTTTATGCTATCGGATAAAAATGTAAATGATTATCCAGCTCCAAAAACCAGGTAAACGTTTTGATAGCATGACAGTATAGGCCTGCATTATCGCCCAAAATGACACACAAAACACAACAAACAAACTTGTCAGAAACCGTGTCTCTGCTTTGTAGCTCGGCTCAAATATGTATTAGGAGTCCCATGGTCATTTCAGTATGATATTTGAGTAATATTTTGTTATATTTCATATATACTTAGATCTGGCATGCAATAAACTTTATCAGTCCGTTACATCATTATTTTTTCAACAGTATCTAAGTGTCATTTCAATGTTAGAATTTTCCTGAAAGTCGGGAAATTTTACAATATGAGCCAAACAGATCAGAAATAGTTCCATTTTGATTCAGTTCTTCATGAATAATTATTTTTTTGCATCATAATATTAATAGACTAAGACAGGCTGCCAATACATATAATTCTGTTGATTAAATTTCCAGGTGCCAAGAGTGACCAACCACTCTCCCCTGTCTATATTCCTGCTTTGTTTTTTTGCATCAAGTCACCCTAGAAGAGACGAGCAGCGAAGAATATGGCCAAATTTCATACACGCCAGGCAATGAAAAAAAGGAAGTCGTGAGGGGTGAACTGTGGTAACGATGCGGCTACGTCTCTCACGACGTCGGTAAATAATTTGTCTGGCAAAACGTACGGGTCACTTTGCTTCAGCTTTTGCAGGTGTCGCTGTCGATGTTCTCCCTGCAGATGTTTAACACCCTCAAATAATGTCAGTGACGAAGTATCTGACATAATTTATTGCACTTTGAACTCTGCTGAGTTTATCTCACACGTGGTATATCGTAGTACTATAGACTCCAGCGTGACGTCCAAAATGGTGGACAAGCATGCATCAAGTGAATTTAGTCACGTGTCTGCAAAACCTCAATATACAGCAATGTAGGGCAGAAGTAAATAAATACACGTGTAGGTGTTTTACATAACACATAAATCCAAGCTAATCTTTAACTCTGAAACACCAAGCTACTAAATTACACCCAAAGTTCTAGTGTATTCTGCAAGATAAATTTGTAAAAAAAAAAATTACTGATAGAAAGCTTTTTAATTTTGCCTCCAACTAATCTTTTTTTTATATATATTTTCCCCAAAATAATTGTTATTTACTATTTATGTGGGGGCAGTATTTTATGTAAATGAAAGTTTTAATTTCAGGATACTAAGTGATTACGTCAGTATTAATCAAACAGAGTATTACTTTAAACTGTGTCATAAATAACATTAAAACACTTGTAGAAAGAACGAACCATAAATTGAAAGTAAATTCTCATTTTACTGTAAGATACATTTTAATTTAGAACTAATAAACATATCCATTTAAAGTTTTTAAGCAGATCTTATTTGTTGTTTAATTAGTGTGTTTCCTGAGGTTTTAAAAAATATATTTATTTAGCAAAACACAGAAATGACAAAGGCTTGAATGTTAGCCCATCAACTTCCTAAATCATACAGATTAAGATGGCTTGCTTAGGTGTACGACGAAAAATCATATTTGATTTAGTGAAAAGCTGCAATGAGTTATCTGCTATGTCCACCGCGGGGAATCGAACACCGGATGTTAGCGGTATAACTCTGTAGACTTATCGCTGTCCCATTGGAGGACAAAATACTATACCTTCATTCCTTTACTACGAATAAAGTTTTCAAATTTAGATAAATATTGACTGAACTAGACAATAAAATATTCAAAAATGATTCGACCACCATTTCAATCCACACCACTGATTAAAATATTTGTTATCGAAACGTTTGTTTTTAAAGATATTTTATTTAAATTTAATGTATCACTTTTAGATTTATATATGTATATGTATTCTAAAAAAATACCTATCTATATTTTATATTTGAATGAACTGAATACTGTTTCTGCATATTTTTGTTTCGATGGAGACGTGACATAAAATTGTTTAGATTCTTTCATCTGTGAGAGGGTAAGGCAGGTCGCTTAAACATTTTTTTCTTTTGTTTTATGTCACAAACACTGCCTTAGGTATTCTTGCCTAAAACATCTATATACTTTCACAGCAATAATGGCAAAGTAGTGTTTCAAGGGAGAATGAAGGAAACGTGGGGCTGGTAATATCTGCATTGGCACTTTATGAATGGATTTATAACGCTGTTTATGTGAATATTTCCCAAAGACACGTGTAAATTTGATTCTTCCAGTCGTATGAATATAATAACAAAGGAAATATATCTATCTTAAAATGTTACAAACTGATGACGTCAATCTATCACAAGTAGCTTATCATTCAATATTAGAACACATCAGCTAGACTTGGACCCAAGACAGCCATAAAGCTACTTGCTATATTCTTTTTATGTAGCACTAGAAACTAAAGGTATGGTTTGTAAACGACTAAGTTAGAGAAGTACGAGAGGCTATTACGCCAAAGAAATGTGCTGAACGATAACACAACTATTTCTGCACCTGCCAGGATTACTTTCAATAATATAATATAAAAGAATCCCCGTCCTACCAAAGATGCTCGCCCTTTCAGCCGTGGGGGCGTTATAATGTGACGGTCAATCCCACTATTCGTTGGTAAAAGAGTAGCCCAAGAGTTGGCGGTGGGTGGTGATGACTAGCTGCCTTCCCTGTAGTCTTACACTGCTCAGTTAGGGACGGCTAGCGCAGATAGCCCTCGTGTAGCTTTGCGCGAAATTCAAAAAACAAACAAACAAACAAAACAAACAAAACTTCTGTCTCTAGATACGCATTGTATAGACTACTATGATGAGATACCCATCCCTAATTTTTACGTAAAAGTTAATCGCTAAACTCACTTGATTCGTTGCCAGGATCTCTTGGTCAACAGGCTGAGGCCACAACTCAATCAAGTAAGCTCGACTGTAAGCCCGTTATTTAAGCTATATAGTGAAGTTATCTAATTATAGGAGTAGTGACATTACGTATCAATATTCAAGAATGCATCTTGAGATATATTTAGTATATATATTTAGGGTATATTTAGTAATAATGATAATATCTTTTGATAAAAATATTCTTCAAAGCCGATGAAGATTAGAATATAATAATAATTCGTTTAAATAATTCCACATCTTCACAACAGTAGTAACCTGTTCTATCAGCGGATGTTGCTCCTACTGACCTAGGTTGCAGCTTAATTCCGCCAAGTTTCTCGTGTTTAAACTAAAGTAATACCAATGTCAAATGGATCTCTGTGTTTCAGTTAAATAATATAAATATATTTTAGAATTACTTGGTATAAAGTAACCCTAAAAAGACGGATTTCATGTCACACTGAAAATACAACCATTGATCAAAGTGATCTGTACAACTATATAAGAATCGACCAATTTGATTGACTTATGTCAAATCAAAAGCATAACCAATTGATTAAAATGACATATATAGCAATAACACAAGATCAATTTGACTGAATTATGTCATATCAGACACATAACCAACATAAGTCAATCAAATTGATCGATTCTGTTATTGCCGTACAAGACATTTTAATCAATTGGTTATGTGTCTGATATGACTGATTAAAATGTCTTGTACGGCAATAACAGAATCGATCAATTTGATTGACTTATGTCATATCAAAAACATAACCAATTGATTAAAATGTCTTGTACGGCAATAACAGAATCGATCAATTTGACTGAATTATGTCATATGAAAAATGCAACTGATTTACGCGAATGACTTTTGCATCAATGTTACTGCCTTATAAAAAGGTACTTTATATCTAATTAAAATTATTTAAACGCAGTTCCAGTTTTTTAAACGATCATATCAACTTACGATAGCAAAGCGATACTATGATAAAAAAAATCATTAGGTTTATTAACTCTTTAGGGTCCCCCAGTGGCACAGCGGCATGTCTGCGGACTTACAACGCTAGAAACCGGGTTTCGATACCCGTGGTGGGCAGAGCACAGATAGCCCATTGTGCAGCTTTGTGCGTAAATTCAAACAAACATATAACTCTTTAGTATATGAATCCAAAACGTTTCTTAAATTACATATATTCAGACGTCTCTTTTCACATCAGTACGTTGCATCAAAACAAGTCATGTTTTATGCCCCTTCCTATAATAACTTTAAACACTTTAAAAATATAAACTGTTAAACCTGCTGATTCAGAAATCAAGTAGATTCGTTAGAATCAAAATCCTCACTTGGGAGAGGATAGAGAGGATACCAGCACACTGACTTTGTTAAGTCCAAGCGACCTAGTTCAATTTCAACAGCTCCGATTGGTTGGTTGTGGTCAAAACCTTTCTGTCGTTGAAACACCATAACCTAGAAGGAAGATGGACGCGAGAAAGTAAATACAAGGAGTACAAAGACTTATGTATAGATAATGGTTGGTTAATTTATTCGTGGAGTATTCTCAGCTAAAGGGTCATTGTGCTATAAAGTATATTTAAAGGGTTAATTGTAGTTTACCGTCAGGCATTTTTTGCGTCATCACAGTATTGATATGAACTTTATAGCCTATGATTTAATGTGACAATTAAGAACTAGAAATTAAACGGTAGTTTGATCCAACCAATTTTTACTAAATGACTTTCAACTAAAGATATTCCACCATTCAAAAAAATATTGAATATGCGACATTGGTCATGATACTACCACGGCGAGGAGATGCATTGGATTTGGTAACAGCACTTTCGTATTATAAAGACTGAAGAAAAAACAGCGTTAAGATATAAGAAACGCAGAATAATTAGCTGAGTTAGCACTGTATAGTAAAATCAAATCCCAAGCTTACATATTTTGAATTAAGAAATCTAATAAACCTCATATGTTTATGTTGGTCTGGAAAATTAACTTCTTGACCAAAAAGCATAACTTGAGATGTGAATATTTTGTAACTTTATTGACAGGGAATTGGGTTTTGATCGAAAAGAAATGAGATATTTCGAAGAAATAACAAGAAAACTTATTTCTGGCTTTCTCATAGAGATTAAAGTAAATATATATAACATACTGTGATTTTAACCGTAAACATACCATAAGATTTAAAGTTTTTTTAAATATTCTAACAGGAAATAGCATATTATTTTCAATGGTACCGCCATTTACAGAACAAGTTTTCTTCTAGAAATTGTTTTTAATAATATAGTTTTATTTATTACCAATAGATGGCGCGCAAGAATGTCCGATGCACTGTACTTCAACGTCTGTCGATATTGTGGATTTGAAGTACAGCGAACAACTCGAGTCTTTCGTTTTTGCATTTGTCGTTGTCCTTCCTTCAGAAATGTTTTGATGTAAGTATCTTGAAATACAGGAATAAAGTTACGTAAATAATTTTTACTTGTAAAATGCGTAAATATATAATGAAACCATTATACGACAACATTAGTAAAATTTGCTTAGACACATTTAAAATATTTAGCTAAAATATGTATTCTGAAATTTAATTTTCCAAATAGAATGAAGTTTCGAAAGATAAAACCTAAAACCCAATAAAAAATATGAAATATTTGTTGCGAAAATCTATCAATGCTTCATTTTGCATATAAAATTTTCAAACTATAGATTTTTTTTTTATTGCCATTAAAGTCAATTTTTTACATAATCTGATTATTGAAATAATCAAAAGCCTAAATCACTTGCTCACGATCACAAATAGAAAGTACAGCCTTGGTGTATATTTCTTTGTGTCCGCAGTTCAATTTTATAATGTATTCGTATGAACCAGTAAGGCAGTGAGTTTAATAAAGGCTGGAGACGGCTTAAATGGGTAATGAAGAAAAACTTTAATATAAGTTTAACATGAC
>NW_013666133.1:252243-257348 GCF_000517525.1 Limulus polyphemus
GTCATGTTAAACTTATATTAAAGTTTTTCTTCATTACCCATTTAAGCCGTCTCCAGCCATTATTAGTCTCAAAGTGGGTTCCTCGTCATCGAATTTAAATTCATCGCAGTGAGTTTGTAAACGCAGTTTTATTACAGACACAACAAATATATAAAATATGAAGATTGGCTGACAATAGGCTGTAAAACTTCGTTCTTGCCAAGTAACAGTGGATTTGTAATCAACATCGATCATTGATTTAAATTATGCATGCAGTTATAATGTTACTCGGCGTAATTTTCAACTTAAAAATATATTTTACGGTTAAAAAATCAGTTAACGTTTCATATTTACCTGGTGGCTGGCCTAAAGAAGATGCTGGAAGTTGGCGAGCACAGAAAACTTCTATTTCTAACTGGCTTTTAGTCAATAGAAATCCCAATTTGATTTCACCTAATGTTTCGACTGAAATAAAAACAAACTTGAAAGCAAGTGTAAGGAATTCGCAAATTTTTAGACTTTCAGTGACTTGGTATATTAAAAGCACCATCTGGCATCATATGAAACTCCTACGTTCAACTAAAAATTTGGTTTGATTCCTTTTTGTGTACATCTCTTTCAAAGCTTTAGAGTGGTCTAGAATTATGCCCTTAAAGCTAGCTGTTGTAATTTTTCTTATTGTGTCGATTTCTAATTTTGATATTGTAAAAATAGTTCCCGTAAAAGTTTGCTCATATGTTGTGCTCATTGACTTCTTGAAGTTTTCTTATTTCAAGTGTTACCTAACATTTTTTTTCTACTCCATTTCCCACTGCAACATGAGCTTTTAAATCAAAATTTCTAGTGAACTCCACAGGAAAATAGTTTGACAAAACTACTTCAAAATTTTTAAAAATGTGAGCGATGTTGATCTATTTTTGGGGCAATGGCTCTTCTCTTTAAAAAAATTAGTTCTGTGAAAGGAATTTTAATCATGATACTCGATCTTACTGGGCAACAAACAAATTTAATATTATATTATTTCTTTTTTTAAAATAAGGACATGTTTATTCTCTTACCATAATTTCAAGCAATTTTAATCTATCTGTTATGACCTTGAAAGTGATATAAAGGCAACAGTCCACGATTCAAATGTTTTGTTCACGTAAACCTAAGTTTATATGGCAAATTGTATTAATTCATTAATCAGTCACGTGACTTGTCATTAAGGCCATGTAAGGGTGGACCGTTGGAGAGTTAATGTATGTCTCATGAGCAGTGTTTTAAAGTGGAGAAATTAATTTAATTTACATTTTTAATACATTTCAGTTGGGTCTTAAGTCATGAATCTAGGAACATTATGTAATAATTAAATCTATTTTGTGTAAGTAATGCCTTATTAGAACTACCATGGAGATCTAATTTTATTATTTGGTTATTATTTAACCACATGAGGCAACGTTTTAAGTCTCTAATCTTTAACTAATTGAAACTTGTATAGTTAATCTGTTCTTTACAATAAGAGTCCTTTTAGAGTTTTATTCGGTAACTGCCAAACGAACTTAATCGACAAAGGCAAGGAAAGAAGTGAATAACCACAAGAACAGAACTAAAAACAAAAACAGATAAGAGTTGGTAACAGATTGTTGTATATAGTTTAAATGATGTTTACTAATACTCTCAAATGTACGTGATCAAGTATAATCTGTCATTTAGCAAAATTATCAACAAGAAGTTGACAATGAATACACAGACGTCGAGTGTGTACTTTTTTACCCTCATCTACGAAAGGGAGTTTAAACGTAAAAAGTGTTATGAAAATCGCTTAGACGACGATGTATTAAAATTTATGGCTACCTAGAGTGCAACGTACAGTTCTTTTAATGACTAAAATACCATCCAAACAACATTTTAGCCTACTGGTAATGAAAAATTATACCAAAGTTGTATCTTCAATATACGTTGAGTTTTTAAGAGCTTGAATGTTGTAGAAGAAACTCATAATAGTAAACTGCAGCAAAATTAATTCGAATGTCAAACTCTGCTCCCAATAAAACTACTGTTTCTGTAAGAATAAAAACCCCATTCTGTATGACGCGAAACGCGGTCGGATAAAATTGCATTAAAAAAGGCAGCCAGTAAAATCCACGTGTGTATTTTTGTAAAAGGTAGAGAACCAGGCTTAATCAAAACAACTCCATTTTCAGACATACTTTTCACTCACCTGAGACATTACCAGTGAAATATTGTACGTTTTGATTTCTCCAAAGAGCTTAGTAAATATTCGACCACGCACTGCTAAATGGGCTCATGAAAGCTTGCAGACTAGAGTAGGATTAAATAGTTTTTAATATTTTTTAATTTATTTTTGACAATGTCTGCTTTTACAGATAACTTATTGCCTGGGTTTCAGTGTTTGTTTGAAGTTCGCGCAAAGCTACACGAGGGTTATCTGCGCTAGCCGTCCTAATTTAGCAGTGTAAGACTAGAAGGAAGGCAGCTAGTCATCACCGCTAACTCTTGGGCCACTCTTTTACCAACGAATAGCGGGATTGACCGTCACATAATAACGCCCTCACAGCTGAAAGGGCCAGCATGTTTGGTGTGACGGGGATTCGAATTCGCGACCCTCAGATTGTGAGTTCAAAATTAGGGACAGCTAATGGGTAAATAATTCTTCTGGAGCTTTGCTCGAATATCCGAAACAACTAATTTGACTGTAATGACAAAATTAGTTTCATAATATTTTCTACGTTACAAATATATACAGTATATTACATACAAATTTATCATCGTTATTATGCTAATTTTGAATTAAAACTAAGGTTATAGATTATAATGCGAAATGAAAAAAATGCGACCTTGCCTCGATCTAGTTTCATTTTTGTGGAAAACACTTGTCCAGCTCCTCTCCTGATGTCACCGGGTCCAATGGTCATTATGGGAATTTCGTTTTCTGGGGTCAGATCAGGGCTGGAGAGACTACTTGATGCAAGCTTACTATCTAAAAACAAACAAGATTATTTGATGTAAGCTTACTGTCTAAAAACAAAAACAAACAAGACTATTTGATGTAAGGTTACTGTCTAAAAACAAAACAGAAAACAAACAAGATTATTTGATGTAAGCTTAATGTCAAAAACAAAACAAAAAACAAATAAGACTATCTGATGTAAGCTTACTGTTTAAAAATAAAACAAAACAAACAAAATTATTTGATGTAAGGTTACTGTCTAAAAATCAAACAAGACTATTTGATGTAAGGTTACTGTCTAAAAACAAAAAACAACAAGACTATTTGATGTAAGCTTACTGTCTAAAACAAAACAGAAAACAAACAAGACTATCTGATGTAAGCTTACTGTCTAAAACAGAACAGAAAATAAACAAGATTATTTAATATAAGCTTAATGTCAAAAATCAAACAAAAACCAAACAAGACTATCTGATGTAAGCTTATTGTCTAAAAACAAACAAACAAGACTATTTGATATAAGCTTAATGGCTAAAACAAAACAGAAAACAAACAAGCAAAGTCTTTGAACGATGTTTTCTGTTCTACAAATTATAAAACAGTTTGTACGAACATTACAGTGTTCCATTTACTAGAATGAATTTTGAAAAAAGTTCCCCAAGACAGTATGTGGATGCTATCTTAATTTACTTAATTAATACATCAAATCTTAAGATATTTATTCAAACGATTTTTTTTTTCAAATTACAGAGTGAAATAAAATAAACTTTTTAAAAAATAAACACAGATGTTGCGAACCCTAAAATTTTAGTCTCTTGTTTGTTAAAACTTCAGGATATCACGAACGTATATCTTAAAAAAAAACAAAAAAACTTTGATAGGAGTGTATTTCTTCAGGTAAAACCGATTACCCGACAAGTATTAGGCAGGAAGACCCTCAATAACAACAGATTCGATCAAGAACTAAGGCGAGTGTTCTGTAGTTGATAACTTGACTGAATTTGAAATTGCGTGAGAAGTAAATAGATTGGGCGCATTTAAAGGACCTCGTGATATCTATTCTCTGACAGCGCTGATCGGCTGTCACTTTCAGTCGACGTCATAATCGGCCAGCTAACGTTATTTCAGTGCTAACCAGTTCAATTTAGAGTCTACCTGCAGTAATGAAATATCTCTACGGCAGAGGAGACGTCACCTACTGGAGAACAAATAAACCAATCAATTAGCACGATACAAAGGCATTTTACGTACATTCTGTATGAATTCTTATAAAACTAGACTCTGTTTTACAGCAAAACTGCCTTTATTAAAAAAACTTCAGATTGAACAACATTTTCTACGTAGACTTCATACTTACGAAGAAATTGACCCGGCATGGCCAGGTGGATAAGGCGCTCGACTCTCAATCTGAGGGTCGTGGGTTCGAATTCCCATCCCACCAAACATGCTCGCCCTTTCAGCCGTGGGGGCGTTATAAGTGACGGTCAATCCCACTATTCGTTGGTAAAAGAGTAGCCCAAGAGTTTCCCTCTAATCTTACACTGGTAAATTAGGGACGCAGATAGCCCTCGTGTAGCTTTGCGCGAAATTCAAAAACAAACAAACAAACTTACGAAGAAATTCAACTTAACTGGGGAATCGTAATAAATAATAAAATATTCCATAAAGACTTGATACTTAACAAAAACCTCCACAATAATGCACTTTCGATTCATGGGCAAAGCAGCTCTTTTTACCTCTCATAGTGATATAGTTTTTTCAAGAATTTTCGAATGTTTAGTTTTCGCACTATATAGGTGGCTGCAGTGGCTCAGAAAGTTCTTACCCACGATTTGAAGCGATTAAGGTTTTCATTAAATAAAATCTGCATAAAACATCTTTCTTGATTGTTTTGTTTGCTGTTAAAACACGGTTGCACAACGGCGTATTTGTGCTGCGCGTATTCTATGTGTTTAAAGCAACATCAGGTTTGTTGTTACCTAGCATTTTTTTGAAAGTTATTTAAGTTGGCAAGTTTCAAAGAGGTTTGTATGCATGCTCGCTATACTCTTAACTTACCCGGCCCGGCATGGCCAGGTGGTTAGGGAGCTCATCTCGCATTCTGAGGGTCGCGGGTTCGAATCCCCGTCACACCAAACATGCTCGCCCTTTCAGTCGTGGGGACATTATAATG
>NW_013666133.1:258348-271181 GCF_000517525.1 Limulus polyphemus
ATTAGGGACGGCTAGCGCAGATAGCCCTCGTGTAACTTTGCGCGAAATTCAAAACAAACAAACTTAACTTGCCCAGAAAAAAAAAGAAAAGACTATGTACTTACAACTCTGCTTCTACTATTCGACCATAAACATACTGGTTGTTATTATAACCCAACTACTAGTGGGGTTAATATATTTTATACTATTGAGTAATTTTATTCCCTTTCCTTTCATAACACTCACAGTAAAGAAATTTCCCCCCCCCCCCCGAGAAAAAAAAAAGAGAGATTGAGATCACCCATTTCCTTTACAGAATACATAAGGTACCGTAGTGGTAAGTGGGATTTAGTTCAGTATTGAAACTATTTCGTTTACATCGTTTGGGCGATTAATACGTTATTGGTTTATTTGTTTGCAGTCAAGTTTGAAGCTACACAATAAGCTATTTCTGCTGTGCTCACCACGGGGATCGAAACCCGGATTCTAGCGTTATAAGCCTGCAGACTAGGCGCTGTGCCACCCAGGAGTATGTTATTAGGAATCTTGTAAACCCCTCCTCCCAAAGAAGAACAAAACAAAGAACAAGGATTTACAAAAATAAATAAATAAAAGTCAGTGCGTAAATAATTTTAAAAGCCGATAAAGTCCTCTTTTTTTTTGGAACCCAATGGTAATTATACGGCCAAAGTTCTCTTTACCATCAAAACGATAAACGATTAAAAAGTCTGTTCTTCATGACCGATGAAATATGACTACATTATCATGTACAGTCCCTCTAATATGTTAAGATAACGAAGCGTTTTTGTTGTTGTTGTTGTTGTTTTCTAGCATTACAACATAAAGTTTTGCCAGGAGACTTCTAAAAGGCATTTTAATTATGAGATCCTGAACCAGTCGATCGAAGCATCATCTTCAAACATGGAGGTGGATAAAGCTTGTAAGACCTCCCGAAACAACAACATATAATTAAATGTGAGAGTCACTCAATATTAATAAAACTCAAACTTTTTCTATTTGAAGTTGTTGTTTTTTTTACTTAATCGATTCTATTAATGGAAGATTTATTATTTATTTTCTTCATACAATTGAATTTTCTTTTTAGGGCTTTGGTGTTTGTATTTGTCACCGTTGTTATATTTCTAACGATTATTGCCACCTATATTAGATTAATTGCACTCCAAAGCGCGAATTGTTTATGAGGTGCTATTTTTGTTACAACTTGTACAGTTCTCTTTCGTTTCAGTATTTGAAGTTAAATTATTGGTATTCTAGTCTCTGATTTTTTCGTCTTATTTGGAATGCACTCTTTTTTTTTTCTTATTTTGAAATGCAATTTTTATGCAGCTTATTTCTGATGAAATATATGTTTTGCTATCATTTATTGGTATGTCATTACGAAGATTCATGGGTTGTATATCAAGTACGTCATAAGATAACTATTATGCAGACACACTTAAAGATCGATCTTGACACACTAATAACTTTTCATGCTGATTATCAATTACCTTTTTGTTATTATTCCGTTTTAATGCAGCTGGAAGTCTATCTAATACTAAATACTGTTAAATAGAAACAGTATTTAAAGTTTAACGAAATTCAGACTGAGAAAAAAAAAAAGGTTTCTAGGACGGAAAAATAAATGTGAACACATTGAATCGTGCATAGAAGGACCATAATAACACATTAAAAAAAGATATTATGGCCGCGTCAAAATGTGAAATTAAAGTGTGAGAAGAATACTACATATAAATATTAAAATTAATCCGGAATGTTTTAAAAATATGCTTTAAAGCGAATTTACATATTGAGAAGACTTCTTATCTGCACCGACAGGGCGGCGCAGCAAATCACACGTGCCATTAAGTCCTCATGTTCCTATACACCACATGTAAAATAGTTCAGGCGTCACACCAATTCCTGGCGAGCCATTTGGCGGAACATCATTGGTCTGATACGCATTTGATTTATTGAAATGAGAATTAGGAAAACATTTTACTAACACGCTTGAAAGACTTAGAAATTTAGTAAATGAAGGACCGAAAACTTCTGAAACTTGTTATTTCTTGTCGGAATCATTTGTGTGGCAGATACCAGCATAGTCAAAAGATAACTATCATGCTTCATAGAGATACGAGCAGAGATGGAATTTATAATATATTGTTTCAGTTACCTATTCTAGAATACTCCACGAAACGCTTCATCTATAAAGTCCAAATAATGCATGCAGTTTAGTTTGTTACAGACTACACGTGCAGTCTTGTTTACCACAATATGTATGTAGAATAGGTTGTTGGTGAGTACATGTGTACATGCAACAAAGAGAGTGTTAATGCTTCAGTACGGTAACATGGATATAAACAGTTATACTGTAGAATAGGTTGTTTGTAAGTAAACCTATACATGCGATAAAGAGAATGTTAATGCTTCAGTACGGTAACATAGATATAAACAGTTATACTGTAGAATAGGTTGTTTGTAAGTAAACCTATACATGCGATAAAAAGAATGTTAATGCTTCAGTACGGTAACATAGATATAAACAGTTATACTGTAGAATAGTTTGTTTGTAAGTAAACCTATACATGCGATAAAAAGAATGTTAATGCTTCAGTACGGTAACATGGATATAAACAGTTATACTGTAGAATAGGTTGTTTGTAAGTAAACCTATACATGCGATAAAAAGAATGTTAATGCTTCAGTACGGTAACATGGATATAAACAGTTATACTGTAGAATAGGTTGTTTGTAAGTAAACCTATACATGCGATAAAGAGAATGTTTGTGCTTCAGTACAGTAATATAAAACATAAACAATTATCATATATATATACATATACATATATGACTTTAAATTAAGTGCACTACGAATATCGTAAAACTTAAGTTCGCACATATATTTTGAAAAACGACATTTTTTTATAACCAGCATTAAAGATGAAGTAATGTACTTATTTAAGTAGTGTCATCCCGGAGTTTCTGTAGTGAAGGCAAAGGAGTCAGGTCTACAAGATGGAGAGGACACATCTTAGAGGGTAGTTCACTGACTCTTATATTTGTATTAATAAAGAAGTCATTGCATCTTTATGTTTATTACTCATGTGTACAAACATGTCTTCTTATAAACTATACAAATTGCTTGTTTGTTTGTAATTTAAGCACAAAGCAACACAATGGGCTATCTGTGCTCTGCCCACCACGGGTATCGAACCTCAGTTTCTAGAGTTGTAAGTCCGCAGACATACCGCTGTGCCACTGGGGAGCCCACACAAATTGCACAACCAAACTTGTAATAATAGCTTTAACACCCAGACGAAAACAAAACAACACAATTCTATGATATAACAGTTTGAAGCTTAAAACAAGACTGAATTAAGCAAAATAGTCACAGAGTTAAAGAAATAAGAGAACTGGATAATAAAACAAATTTTAATAAAAATCTTCAATATCAAAAGATAACATTGCATAGTTAACTGGTCCTTCACAGCACTTCACAATTAAAGAAAAACATTGCACAGTTATCTGGTCCTTCACAGCACTTCACAATTAAAGAAATAACATTGCACAGTTAACTGGTCCTTCACAGCACTTCACAATTAAAGAAAAACATTGCACAGTTATCTGGTCCTTCACAGCACTTCACAATTAAAGAAATAACATTGCACAGTTAACTGGTCCTTCACAGCACTTCACAATTAAAGAAATAACATTGCACAGTTAACTGGTCCTTCACAGCACTTCACAATTAAAGAAAAACATTGCACAGTTATCTGGTCCTTCACAGTACTTCACAGTTAAAGAAATAACATTACACAGTTAACTGGTCCTTCACAGTACTTCACAATTAAAGAAAAACATTGCACAGTTAACTGGTCTTTCATAGTACTTCACAATTAAATAAATAACATTGCACAGTTGACTGGTCTTTCACAGCACTTCACAATTAAATAAATAACATTGCATAGTTAACTGGTCCTTCACAGTACTTCACAAATAAATAAATAACATTGCACAGTTAACTGGTCCTTCACAACACTTCACAATTAAAGAAAAACATTGCACAGTTAACTGGTCCTTCACAGCACTTCACAATTAAAGAAAAACATTGCACAGTTAACTGGTCTTTCACAGCACTTCACAATTAAAGACATAACATTGCACAGTTATCTGGTCCTTCACAGCACTTCACAATTAAAGAAATAACATTACACAGTTGACCGGTCTTTCACAGCACTTCACAATTAAAGAAATGGCATTGCACAGTTAACTGGTCTTTCACAGTACTTCACAATTAAAGACATAACATTGCATAGTTAACTGGTCCTTCACAGTACTTCACAATTAAAGAAATAACGTTGCATAGTTAACTGGTCCTTCACAGTACTTCACAATTAAATAAATAACATTGCACAGTTAACTGGTCTTTCACAATACTTCACAATTACTTAGTACTTCACAATATTCACAGTTACTTAGTACTCACAATAATGACATGCAGTAACTTCACAGACGAACAAAGACGTCCAAACCATTAAAACTGTAATCCAGACCTGACATCCTACCTAAAACCACAGACCTGTCTTCTTTGTCTGTTCTTAAGCTCAATGTCCTGGAAAATTTAGTTCTTCTTGTCTTGTTCTGTGAGTTCTGTTCTCTCACAATCTCGGCTGGTCGAAAAAAAAACAACGGAAATTTCGATTAATGTAAAAAAGTACTTTTATTTACATACGGTTGAAAACTTTAGTCAAGTTAGAAGGAAGAAAACATTGTTAAGATGGCGACCAAACGTCCTCTACATTTACATAAGCTTTAAAAACCATATACACTGCACAGGACAATTAAAGGCTAGCTGGAAATTATAATATTTAATTCTGACAAGATTAAAACCACTATTATAAAATAATACACATTCGTTAAATGTTATGCAAATCAGGTAGTTGATATCACGTGATCTGAAACACAAATGAAAACAAACATCTAGTGGAGATATAGTTTTACATCCATACAGTATGTAACATCTGATTTCAACATGGTATACAATCACCATGAACAGTAAGGGTAGTTTGGGATCGACGTTGCAAAATCAATGTTGGTATGGTCCTCAGTTGTTTTATACAACCCTTTTTTAAAAACAAAAAGCTGTTCCCAGGGCTTTTTATAATCTGAATCATTTGGCTGGACACAACTTATTTTTCAGAAGCATCTCATACAAGTTTTGACTGAAATACTGTGCGGGTGTAGTAGAACACTCCGTACTTCAAGATATATGTCGTACAGTTTAAGACAGTGAGGATAGCCACTATAAAGCCTTCTTCAGTACAAGACAGCATTTTCTTCGGCTTCTACTCATTTAGCCACATTGCTGTCTGAATTTAAGGCCAAATGCGCCAGCATGTGTAGCACAAGGGTCGAAGGATGTCTTCCCTAGGATGTGAAGCATTAGTGGTATCATACCATGGCAAGTAGAGGTCGGTACGTCTATTATCGTTTAATTCTGTCCACACCATTCTTTCATGACCATTATATGCAAATCACTTTTGTATGAATTTAGGTTGTTTATCTTTCCAGTTTTTATACAAATGAAAATAGTCCATTATTTAGTTACAATCTGAAGTTCGAAAAATACACAGTCTACCAATAAATAAATAAATACTCTCGAAAATACAAATCAAACATCTCCATGACGTCATATGCAATAATCCTGACGTACAAATACAGGTATATTCATACCACGGACGAAAGGATCCTGTAATTATTTACAATTTCGCGAAGTTGCATCGTTGGACGATGACCAGTCGGTCAATCGTTGTCTACAGGGAACAGGACGATAAAATGTAGTGTCAGGTTCTGCATAGTCTGAACACCCACAACCAACAGAACGGACTCTTCCTGCTGTGAAAAGAAGTATGGAGAATGACCCACGCCAAACAGCAAAAGAAGTATGGAGGACAGGTGAAAGTGTGCCACAATATTATAAAAAAAGTTATGTTCATAACATAAGCAATAATGGCAGGGTTGCTTGAAGCGGTGAGGATCACAGATGCAGTCACATCCTTTGGCCTTTTGTGATTTCTCGGACAGTGGACATATCTAGGTTTGGTGATTATCTCCCAAGAAATCTTCGTTGAAACGTTTTTCAAACCGCAACAGAATATTCAGTATTACTGTTTTGGTGTGGGGTGTAATTTGAGCAGCTGTGCGATCACAGCTGGTGGTATGCAGAAGATTGGCCACTGCTGCTCAATACATCACATTTATCGAGCAAGACATTCTTTAGTACAAGACAGTATTTTCATACAAGATGGGCTTCTATTCATTTAGTTCGAGCTACAAAACAATGGCTTGAAAGTCAGATATGAACCCTACTGATCATATGTGATATATCCTCGATTATTACCTGTGAAAGAATCTCAAACAAACATTTTCTAGGGGTACCATCGTCCAAGTCCTTTGCCAGGAGTGAGGTGTAATCCCAAAGGCCCAAATCTCAGGTCCTGTAAATTCACTATGTAACCGTGTTTCTACCTTAAACATTGCAAAGGAAGATTCTTTAAATACTAATCGTAATCTTTATTTCACGTTTGGTTTCTGTAATTGATGTATAATTACTTGTTGGAAGGTTGTGTAATATTGGTCCACTGGACGTGTTCTTGGCATCATTGTAGGCGAACTATTTTGTGTCTTTCTGTGAGAGAGATGCACCTTATTAGGCATCTGGAATACAGAGCAACATATTCAATTTGTTTTTAATCACTGTAGAATAAATACGGCATGGCCAGATGGTTTGAGTGATTGACTCGCAATCTGAGGATCGCGGGTTCGAATCCCTGTTCCACCAAACATGTTTACTCTTTCAGTCATGGAGGCGTTATAATGTGACGGTCATTCGTTGGTAAAAGAGTAGCTCAAATGTTGGCGGTGGATGGTGATGAATCCCTCTCACACCAAACATGCTCGCCCTTTTTAGCCGTGGGGGCGTTATAATTTGCAGTTAATCCCACTATTTGTTGGTAAAAGAGTAGCCCAAGAGTTGGCGGTGGGTGGTATTGACTAGCAGCCTTCCCTCTAGTTTTCCACTGTTAAATTAGGGACGAATAGCCCTCGCGTAGCTTTGCGCGAAATTCAAAACAAACTAAATATGGCAAATAATTTCAACTGAAAACATCTGATTGGCTAATTTGTCAGGCGCGATGAGCCAGAATCGATAAATATTGTCGTCTGTGTGGGATGTGGGTGATGATCTGTCTTGATTACGTGTCCGAGCAACTGGTTTAGTTTGGAAACGGTTCTACAATTCTGTTAATGACACTAAGAAACACTTGTAATCAGCTTGCTGTGATTGGCCAGCTTTCACTTGTTCGATATTTCTCCACAGCCAGTTGGCATCAGCTTGCTGTGATTGGCCAGCTTTCACTTGTTCGATATTTCTCCACAGCCAGTTAGCATCAGCTTGCTGTGATTGGACAGCTTTCACTTGTTCGATATTTCTCCACATGAATGAAACATCCATATGTTTTCTTTGAAGTCTAGTCATAGTTCAAAAACGATTTGAAACACTGTAAAATTTGTGGTTCATTTTAAAATACCAATTGAAGTAAGTTTGTGTGAAACCACAATATAGAAAATATACTGAAAGACCAATAATTTGTAATTCATAGCCAGTGATCGACCATCAGATATCTGATTTATATAAAAAGTAACCGAAGTTGTGATTGACATTATTTTATTACATCATTGTTTAATATTACACATTTCTATTGTCCTTCAGTTTTATCTACTGTGTTAGTTTTTAATAATAAGGACATGTGATCAATGATAGCAAAATTATTTAATTAGTCATGTGAGTAGCCATTAATTTCCATTTTAGTCACGAGGTGTCTTTTCTTTCCTCACCGAAAGTTTGTTTGTTTTTGAATTTCGCGCAAAGCTACACGAGGGCTATCTGCGCTAGCCGTCCCTAATTTAGCAATGTAAGACTGGGTCGCGGGTTCGAATCCCTCTCACACCAAATATGCTCGCCCTTTCAGCCGTGGGGGCGTTATAATGTGACAGTCAATCCCACTATTCGTTGGTAAAAGAGTAGCCCAAGAGTTGGCGGTGGGTGGTGATGACTAGCTGCCTTCCCTCTTCAGATTGCGAGTCGAGTGCCTTAACCACCTGGCCATGCCGGGCCCCCTCACCGAAAGAAAATGTACTGTATGCAGAGATTCAGAAGAAAAGTACAAATTATGTTACGATTTCTTTCTTCAAGACTTTTAGCAGAACATTTCTTACTTAAAGACTTGGTTCTATAGTTCTTTATAAAACAAGAGAGAATCCTCAATAGCCGCGACACTTGTAATTACTTTAGACAGGATTAGAGTAAATTAATCTATGAGACCTTGGACATGGTGAAATACATCAATCGAAAGAGTTTGATCTCCTGAGTCCAAGACTGTAATTATATCTCAAATCGGTCAAGAGATGACGGAGCTATGAGCTAAAAGTTTGTAACTTGAAAAAAAAATCAGAGCCATTCTATGAGCCGCTATGCCGCAACTAAAAATAGCTAAAGTTCTTTAATATTTTTTTCTCATACAAAAAACTCTTTAAGAAATAATAAAAATGGCGAATCCGGCCTAAATAAATTGTTGTCTATCACGTGGTATTGTAAGAATAAGGTGATGTGAAATATACACCCAAATGCAATAATTACATGATCATGCTTTAAACTGTGATGTCATCTTCATGTGATTAATGATGTCGTGATAAGAGGTCGCATTTTAGATTATTTTAAGTTACTCCAGTGTTTAGGTTGAGAGTAGTTCAGTATCATTCTAGGCCTAATAGTTTCCTAAAGCATTCTATATATTCAGAGTTGTATGAACAAAGAAACTTTTCTTGACTTGTGGCAGTCCAGAAACACCAATATTTTGTATTTCTAACTAAATTAATTTTCAAACTCGTAGTTACTTCTTATTTCAAAACATCAATATCTATTTTTATATATGGCAAGCAAAAGTTACGTTAGATTTGAAACTCGCCGTTTTGCCGTTACAGTTCTCAGAGATTTACATAACTTATAGCCTATTTTGCTAAGAACATGTTGTTTATAACCATCTAAAGTAGAAAGAAAAACTGGTTTATTTACTTGTTTGTATTATATCATTAATATCAACGTTATAGAACTATTTAAAAATTGCGCTAGACTGTGAATCGTAGCGTTGTTTTTATGTTTCCATTAAAATCTTAGAATTTCTTGAAAATTATTGCATGTTCATTGAATAAGGCTATTTCGGAACTATTTCAAGACCCTCTTTGCAGTTCACCGATGAAAGTTAAATGTAAAAAGGTATCACTATTTAATGATATAATGTGAAACTTAAGACAATGAGTTGCAAGATATAGCAATGTATGTAGGGATCGTCATGAAACAAAATGGTGGCCATCGAAATCGCCCGTTTAAAAACCACCTTTAAAATGTCTGAATATTAACCATGACTATTTCACAGTACTGGCTAAACAAACCTAAAGCTGACTGTATATATAAATCGTTATATATACGTGTTTATGGAGTGAATCAAAATTTCAGTGTTTGAACGAACTTTCATTTAAGTTAGTAAGTGACTTTTCCAGACGAGCGTATAGAAAAAAAATGACGAACCTTATCGTTCTACGTTTGTGGTCTCAGTTAGTAATTTATTGGCAAATCACTGTAATTATGTTAGTCTGAGTCAAAGTATGAATAATATTTTTTAAATTTTAAGTAACTCAGTTTTTGTACTTTTGATTTTCTTGTTTCAATACGTTTTGTAGCATTAAAACTGTCTATATTACAATAGCTAGTTAGGTTACATATATATCGAACCCTACTTTTTATTATTATACCTGTACTTATTTAAACATTTCCATGGAAATAAACTACAGTTTTTCCTAAATGTTCCCCACTTAAATAAAAATTAAATGAGTATTGGATTATGATTAGAAAAACCAATCAGTTCGTGTCTTGTTTTCATTATTATTTTAATTTCGTTTATATATGTATTGGCACACGTATCACATCCAATACCAGAAGTTACATACAGGATTTTTATACTTTTAATTCTGGAAGTTGGGCGATTTCGTATTTATAATGACTATATACTGTCTGTGAAAGATAAAAAAAAGCTATATCTCCTATACATGTATTTATCTCATTTGTTATGTATACACACTTGTATTTACGTCTGGGTATATTTACAGATACTATAGAAAGTAGTTTACGTTTTAAAGTTTATGATGTTATATAGAGGCTTAAAAACCATAATCATTAAAAAATATGTAACTGGTCGAACTTGATAGTGGATGATTACGATGATGTACGAAGTCTACGTGGAGTTGTTAAAGTAATATCCAGAAATAAAGAAAGTGAGTTATTTGAAGTCACGGCCATGCTGTACGAATATCACGTTAAGTGACTTGTAATGTTCGTGAAATGCATACATCAAGGGAAGAACGACGTGCTTAACAGTTGAGCTTGGCTTCCCGCTGTCAATGCAAAGAATCTACTCAACAACATGTACATATTATTACATTTATATTGAAATCGCTAGAGATTTGAAAGCGGGAAGGAAAAATTGAAGTTGATGTTGTCGTATAGCTTTTTCCATCCTTTCTTGTGAATCACTTCGCTTTGATTTTTAAAACGTATGTTGAAAATAATTTTGTAAATTAATATTTATTTTACGTTTATAGTGTCAAATAAAGGAACAAGAAATTCTGGATTGGTAAATATTTCTTTTGAGTTCGTCATGAACATTTCGGCTGCAATGTTGATATTATCTCCAAACCTTATTATTAATATTTTAATGCGTATTGGGATAATACGTCAACTATGTTATTGAAAAATAGGTGTCAGATTTCTTAGAAAATATTAATAGTCAATACAGTAATATTAAAGGTGACATTGAGTTTAAATGAAAATTGACATTTTCAGACTACTTATCTTGCAATGGCGACACAGATGTTCATTGAATGACTATTTCGGTATATGTTTACCTCATGAATGAAAATAGATCTGGATATGAATTCAGGCAGTAGAGTTTATTTTATATTTGTTTGATCTAGTTATTTGAGCTAATAAACAACCGTAACTTTTTTGAGAAAAATCTGTATTTCAAAGTATTGGAGAAATTAATTCTTACCAAAAATTAAGTGTAAGACCCGTTTCAAAGTCTCTGTTAATAATATTTTTATTAACTTAAACAGAAAAACCAGACAGATTATCCAAAAGATTATTCGTAATTACAGAATTATGATATTTGAGTTAGTTTCGAGAAGCGTATTTAATATTCAAAGACTTTACATCACTTCAACAAACAAATATATATGTGTGTGTGTAAAATTAACCAGAAATTACAGTTTAACCAGCTTATTCTAAGGCTAAGTTACAGTGTTTATCTTATTGTTGTGTTCTTAGTGCAAAGCTACACAATGGGTTATTTACACTCTGTACACCATGAGGAATCGAACCCAGAAATGTAGCGTTGTAAGTCCGTAAACTTACCTCTGACTTACCTATTTATAGTATCTCATAACTTTGGTTTGCATTTCGAAATCAATGTAGCCATTGTATATGCAATCTAAAAAAATCGATTGTAATAGACAGTCGGAAAGTGTCTTGTCGTATCAGCACATCATCTACTTCTCTTATTTGCTCATCTTCTTGTATTAGCGCACTTCTCTGCAGTGCTCATTTAAAGCCCTTTAGTGTTCAGTAAATTCGATTTATTAAGAAAGAGATGTTTAAAATAGTGCATGCTATTTTGATATTGGGCATCGTACATCTGTTAACTGCTCCTGGTTTTTTGGTAAGATATTTTTTATTCTTAAATGTCACCATAGATTTAGCTGGATTCGATAATCAATTCAGAGAATAGCAGGATAACATGTAAAGAAATCCAGAAGATGCAAAGTGCCACAAGAGTTACACTTCAGTTAACTTCGGTAGTTTAAAGATAATTGCAACAACATGTAGTACTCTTTGGAAAAGGCCCTCGTTGGATCAGTGGTAAGCTTAAGGGCTTATAACGTTAAAATTCGAGGTTAGGTTCTGTCTTGGACACAACAAAGATAACCTATTACGCAGCTTTCCGTTAAACAACAAACTCCTCGAAAACAAACAAACAAACAAAACAAGTATATAGAATACAAAAGTAAGCTTTGGCACGCCATTCTTTCACGAAATTTGAAAACATAAATGCTTTTGTATATTCTCCTAGAGACACAGACAGACAGACAGACAGACAGACACACACACACACACACATATATATATATATAGAACGAGAGAGAAATAAGGAGAGAGAGAGAAACTGGTGCTAAATATGTAAAGAGTACAAATCATAGTTAATATTTAAAACTTACTTCTGTAAAATGAGAATCTTCATTGGAAATCCTAATACTTTTAAATAGCCTGACTCACAGTCGCATCCGCTCTAGTATTTCTCAAACAAAAGAAGAAGCTTGTAGGTATATAATATTATAACTTTAGTAAGTGTAAAACTACTTCTTCCTACCAAGAGCGTACTATTTTAATCGTTGTTTGTTACTTGAAGATAGCCAGTGAGACAATATATATGCATGTAATTAGTTGTAAAGATAATTAATATTAATGATGAAATTTAGTTGAATAGACGGCAACTGCCTGTTTTAGAAACACAAGTGTAGAGGACGACGTTTCGAAAGTCTTCCTGAAGACGAAAGGCGGAAGTCTTACGAAACGTCGTCTTCTACACTTATGTTTCTTCAACAGGCGATTGCCGTCCATTCAACTAAATTTCATCATTAATATTAATTATCTTTACAACTAATTACATGCATATATATTGTCT
>NW_013666133.1:271750-272914 GCF_000517525.1 Limulus polyphemus
ATATATATATATATATATATATATATATATATACTTTTTCAGAAAATGTAAACATATTTGTTGTAGTATAGATGGATTCGATTTTTAATAAAAGTTTAAACTTATATCAGGCAGTGCCACCTATTTACGTAAAATGGAATTACTATTTCAATATACAAGATAATCTTCTTCTAGGTTTAACTTCTAGTTATCGTGTAAGTTTGCATAGTTGTCTACAGAAGATAACGAAATTCGAGATAAGGTTGGAAACACTGTTTCATGTGTTAGATTTGCTCACAACGTGGAGAGACTTGCCATTATATGCCCAACTATAGTTTATGTTTACTTTACCGGGAAGACTGTCTTGAGATGTTAGCTTCCCCGAGTTCCTCCCACTGGGAGATGTTGATCGGAAACTCTTAGTGTCGGTGTGAGGGCAGAGCTTAGTGTCGTCTTCTGGTGATATTTGCTGTAATCGATCCCACGCATCTTCTGGGTGAAGCACTGAAGCCAAGATTAAATCATTAATATGGATCAAGACTATCTTAATCTTCTATATGACTGTTTTATAAAGAACTAATGACGTACATCTTTCTGACTTGTCGCTAAAGTAACGTTATTAATGCAGTAAAATACAAGATCTATCAGTACATATTATATTAAATGTATAAGCAACTATGAGACTGTTGTAAATAATGGAACGAAACGGATTTTTTATTTTAAAAGAAACTTACTTAGAATAAAAGTTATGGAAGGCCGATCAATGAGAAAGTAGTTTTTTAAAGAAACATTGTACTTACAAGTAAAATCCATAGAGGAGCTTTTGACTACGCTTTCGTTTTGGTTATCAGATTGTTTGTCACATTTCTCTTCTGTAAATAATTATAAACATATTCTGTTAACATCTTTTACTTCACTGCGCCATTTTGAATGCTTTGGTGTGTCTCAGAAAGAATATTTTTACAGTAAAATTATACATACAATCTTCATGTTAATATATATATATATATATATTTACTGATCATCTTACTGAATAAGTTTCAGGTAAGTAAAGACTGCAAAAATGTGCTAGATACTAAATGAAGTATGTGCAAACAAGTTTAAAGATTTTAAGTCTTGTAAGAGCTATAGGGATTTACAAAGTTTGTCTTAAGCGAATATATATATATATATATATATATATTA
>NW_013666133.1:273653-275583 GCF_000517525.1 Limulus polyphemus
CCTGTTTCGGATTTAGTGAAGGCCATGACCACTAAGGAAAGACTTACCTGTAAACATCGAGCAGAATTTCCCACAAAAACTAGGGACTGTACCTGTCTCGGATTTAGTGAAGGCCATGACCACTAAGGAAAGACTTACCTGTAAACATCGAGCAGAATTTCCCACAAAAACTAGGGACTGTACCTGTCTCGGATTTAGTGAAGGCCATGACCACTAAGGAAAGACTTACCTGTAAACATCGAGCAGAATTTCCCACAAAAACTAAGGACCGTAGCTGTCTCGGATTTAGTGAAGGCCATGACCACTAAGGAAAGACTTACCTGTAAACATCGAGCAGAATTTCCCACAAAAACTAGGGACTGTACCTGTCTCGGATTTAGTGAAGGCTATGCCCACTAAGGAAAGACTTACCTGAAAGTGACTGTGTGCTCCCTTGATAGTTTCCTGATTGCTTCATGAATTGACGTGCTACGTCATGACACGACACGCCGCTATGTGGTGGCTTCTGAGTTGGTGCTTGAATGATCGTCAGAGGATACCATTCTGGGCAGTCCTGAAGGTCGGTTTTCCGAAGGGGGATTTCTGTTCCTCCAAGAATAGACTTGTTTCCTGTGGGACTCTGATTCCAGACAGTCACCTCTACGGATTTTTCGAGGAGCTTATAGGACAAGATAATATGAGCAAGACTATAGGTTTTTATCGTTATCAAAAGCGTCTTGAAGGCATATGAAAGTAAAAACAAGGCGATTTTCACATTCATTTGTGACAGTTTACATTGGATCAATACGATTTTTACATGTTATTAATTTTTCAAAACCTCTAAGCAACACTTAAAAGAATCAAAGTAAAATGTTTCTGCCTTGATTCATCTTCTAATAAAGAAAAAAAAACAATAACAACAACGTTCATTCTAGCAGTGACAGCCTTAAGTTCTTTATAGGCGGAATGGGTTCTCACTAGTAAACACAAGTATTTCTTAATGGGCGGAGAGTTAAATTCCTATTCAATTTTCAGGTGGCAGTGACCAAAGAATATTAGAATTGTTTAAAAAAAGTGCTTGTAAGTTTCTGACAATGAAGCAAAATAGCATTTTTGGTTTTTATATTGGTAGAAAGATTTTTAAATGGTGATCGAATAGCTTTATTAAACTATACCATTTACACTAATGCGATCATCTTACACTAACTCAAGTAGGATGAAACCACTGTGAAAGCGAGACACTTTTGCAAATAGCAGGGACCTTTCTTCTTTGTCCATGAAAGTAGCTGTATTAAATTTACGGGTTACTTTGGATTTGATATTTTCAAGTGAACGGCGCATCATGCGATATATGGGCATATCCGTCCTTAATTTAGAAATGCAACCAGTCGGCGGCAACGATCGTCTACATGGCTACTGCCAACAGAACGTCGTCCACAGCTGAAATTGCATAGCATAGTCTCGAACCTTCCGTTTGCAGCCCAAAATATCAACCGCTAGGCCTCGACTGGCCCATTCACGGAAACAAATTAGAACACAAGGAAGGATCTAGGAACATTCGAATATTAACGTGTTAAACCATGAAACATAATACATATGTGTTAAATCATGAAACATTATAATATATATACATGTTAAATCATGAAACATTATATTATATATACATGTTAAATCATGAAACATTATATTATATATACATGTTAAATCATGAAACATTATATTATATATACATGTTAAATCATGAAACATTATATTATATATATATGTTAAATCATGAAACATTATAGAATGAAGCATACTTTAAAATGAAAATAAAACTTAAATGTTCAAAATGAATATACGTTGGTAAACAATGAAACGGATTTCAATTTCTCTCTATTTGGAATACGTTCTTTTCAAATTAATTTTTGCATTCTATTGCGGGGCCCGGCATGGCTAGGTGGTTAAGGCG
>NW_013666133.1:276058-285241 GCF_000517525.1 Limulus polyphemus
CAAAAACAAAAAAAAAACAAAGCATTCTATTGTCGTTAGTGAACTTTGAACTGTCTTGGGCCGTTTTGTACTTGATCGTTCACACGCTGAGAACAGGTTTTATTCTGTTCTTTGAGAACGACAAGCTTGGCCTGTCGAAACTAATAGTTTTTTGTATATTTTGTATGTCTGTACATTATTATACTGGTGCATTATTGCTGCTTTTTATGAACTAACAAAAAGTGCGTTTCCTTCTTTAAATACTAGATTAACTCATTATTTGAAAAAAAAAAGAAAAGAGAAACTCCTTACCAAATAACTTGTTTAAATTTAATAAGACATAATATAAGGGACCCCAGTAGTACGTATGACATTTTATGGATTGACCATCACTATAGCTTAAGTGTATTTACTTCATCTACTTTCTTGTTCATTTATAAGCTCCATATTTGTATTTATAAGCCAATATCTGAGGTATATGACATCATTGATGTGCTTTTAGGGAAAATTTCGATGGCTAAAACACATATACCTATTTAGGGCAACTACAGAAAGGATTAAGCATAAAGTGGTTTATAAAGACTCAGCCATTATACAACTCCATTTTCCATTCTGCATTCTTGACGAAGAAATGTATATCATTCCAGTGATTTCTCGAACGTTACTTGTTAAGAAATTCCTATTGGTAGATTATCTTATCCAGCAATGTCAAGGAAGTGCCCATCGCCCCATTTGGAATAAAAATCTGTTAATTTGTCTAGATAATACGGAGAAGAAATAATTACTGTTTTATTGCTTTATGAACTATTTTTAAAAGAAAATTCCGCGTCGCTCTTTTACGTGACCCAATCTTTTGAAAAAGGAAGTTATTTTTCCAATTACTTTATTTAATTTTCTTAAATGAGATAAGATCAGTAATCGTAAGTGAGTTCGTAATTACTTTCTCTAACTTATATAAATGATTTTGAGTTTGCCAGAGTTCTTAATCCAGCGTTAGAAAGAGATAACTGATCTCGATCCAGTATTAATACATCACTATATTGCCCAGTGTTGCTCCGTTTCATTAATTCATCTCTGTGAATGAAGTTTCTATCACCACAAAATTTTATTCAGTAAATTTGGAAAAAAAACTTTCTGCTACCCTATACCATGTTTGACACCCGTATTATCCCATTACCATTTTCCCAATTAATATTGCCCCCAAACCATAACCACCATTCATTCATATTACCCAATTACCATTTCCAGTATCTATATTATTTATTTACCACTTCCAGCATTTGTATTATTTATCTACCAACCCAGTATTCACTCTGTCCACTTACCACGTCCAGTTTTCGTGCTACTGCATTATCACATAAAGAATCCTTGAAGAATCCTTGACTTAAAACTTTATCCAGTATTGATATTGAAAAAAATCTTAAACTGTCAATTTCTTTGTCCTGTAATCTTTGAAATATAAGTCGTCATTCACATGAGTAAACTTCATGTGAATGACGACTTAAAGTGATTATCTTAGCGGTAAGTAATACTTGCAGTATAAACAGTAACCGTGTAATATTCTTTTAGTCTGTACGACTACTTATTCGTATTTTAAACATCTCATTAATTAGGGAAAGAAATGTGTTGTACAATTCTTTCCTAACAAAAGAGAAACATTAAACTGTCTCAATTTTAAACTTTAAAGGTATTTAACTGACAAATTTGACATTTTTTATCACTTGTTAATGTCTCCTTGATTTAAAAAGAAGTTACTTAAATATTATAGATCTCAATTTTTTGTAAATAAACTAATTATTCTTGCGGATAAGAAACCTACCTCATCAGAAGTTACAGAAGGAAAAACAAATTTTTTATTCCACTTTGGGCTGGTGCTGGGATCAGCGAGTTGTGTCTCTTTCGGGCCGAATCCCCTAGTGAACACACATGTAGATGTAGAACAAAATACAAAAAAAAACGTTCTGGAAGTTAATATATGGCTAAGTTTTTTTAATGAAGTAAGTAGGATCACCTGATACAATTGTGTGACTTAATTTTTGTAAAGCCCTAAACTTATCAATTTGCCAAATTATTTATTACAGTCATATCTTTTCACCCGTACGGTTATATGTCTGATAAAACAAAAATCTACGTTTCTATAGTATTATTTCACATTCATTTGGTAACATTTTAATTGCGGTATTCTTAGTTTAGTTGAATAATTTCGGAGAAAACTTTCCTTGCGTGAAAAGGAGCTTGAAAAATATTTGGTCGGATGGAATGTTAAATGTGAGAACAAACGCCGAAGACAAACAAGTTTGACAAACGAAACTAAGCACTATTTACTTCATGTTCGATGTTGAGAAGGGGAAATTAAATTAAAATCAAACTGAATTAACTTGAAAGTAAAACGAAGTTAAAATAGAATTTGCACGATGGGCAGGGAAAGAAACATTAAGACAGTGACTGGACTTTCACAGTGAGTTCTATTTTTTCTTTCTCAAAAGGCGGAACGAACCTTTGTTTGAAAGTACTAAAAGGGTATGAACAGTACATATTCCCTCTGAATCTGACACATCAGAATAAAAACGTTCTAAAAGCCGAAACTATCTCTACTCCGTGTGACACAGTGCGACTATCCCATGAAACAGGAGATGAATTAAGTTACTAAAAGTAACACCTCGGGCTGAATTTTGAACACGATTTCAACCGGATTTAATATATTTCAAAATTAGAAGCTAAATAAAATTGCGAATTCTGTAGGTAAGAAATACGTATTTAAATAAAATTGCGAATTCTGTAGGTAAGAAATACGTATTACGGAAAATAGCATATGTCGTATTTGCGTACCACATGATCATGATTAAACTCGGAACACTTTCACTGCAAATAAATTTATCATAATTATGGAGTCATCGGATTTGTTTTACTGGCCAGAGGTTTTTTTTTATTTTCAGTAACAGTACTAATACCCAAAATCGTTATTGATGAAAAATTCATAAGGTAACACAACAATACAAGTGTATGGCTACCAGCTGAAAACAAAAGATACATTCTAAGAAATAAAAATTGAACTTGGAAACCATATAGCCATATAGTTTATCTGGTAAAGAATATGCAAATAAATACAGTATTGAAGCACATTTTGATAAATAATCATCAGTTTTGAGATGACATAAGATTTAATTTATGTATACATGTAATACACGTAAAGACAGTCTCTCGTTTCCCATGTATTCCAAATAAAGCACATTTTGATAAATAATCATCAGTTTTGAGATGATATAAGATTTAATTTATGTATACATGTAATACACGTAAAGACAGTCTCTCGTTTCCCATGTATTCCAAATATTTTAGATTTATAAGGTAGTTAGAAACCAGTAATTGTCACTAGGATCTAATTACCTGTTGATGTAAAGATACGAAATGAAAATCGTCAGAGATATCAAATTTATAATGTATTAATTTCAATATAGTTTATTAAAGATATATGTTTTACACGTAAAGTTTTATTAGTTAATTTATATTATGCATCATTTCTTGATTTTATGTTTTTGAGAAAATGGAGTAACAGCTAAACAAATGAACTATTTATATGCAGAGATAAGTTGAAAATGGTTTCTCTAAATGAAGTACGAAATTAATACGATGAATAAGTACATTATTATCTCTATTCAAAGTTGTCATATATTCTGAAGGACTATTTATCACACTCTTTCTTTGTTTTAGCGTAAAGCCACGCAATGGGCTATCTGCACTGTGGGCGGTACGGGGATCGAACCCCGAACTATAGCGTTACAAGTCCCGAAGTTTACCTCCGAACCCTTAAGAAGCTGATCGAGCGTGACCTAGAGCTGAGAATCTGTGGACCGTGATTTGCTACCGCCGAAAAAAAAATGGCTTTAGGGCTGTAGGTGCGTTATAAGAGTATCGGTAAAATATCACTATTCGTTCTGACAAGAGTAGCTCAGAAGTTGACGGATGGTGGTATTGACTAGTTGCCTTTCCTGTAGTTTATCACCTCAAAGTTAGCGCAGGTAGCCCTCGTATAGCTTTTCGCGAAATCAACCAATCAAACAAACAAATCGGCAAGCTATTATTATATGCATAAGTACTGTTTGTGCAAGATGACTCTATGTTAAATTAATTAGTTTTCTATTTCATGTTATATTAAAGTTTACAAGTAAACATGTTATCGATTCCGGTGTTTATACACACAAAACTGGGGATGTAGTTTCGTTTTTTGGGTGAGATAACATGAATTATGTAGCGGTTTCTTAGCTTTTGTTCACACGTGAAAGCAACTATGATATTCACTAAAGGTGTGGCGATACAGCGATACGATACCAGTATCGTATCGTGAAGCCGTGATAGGATTGTATCGATACATCGTCCGATAGGATACGATTTGTGTATCTTCACAAAATTTGTCAAGCTTTCAGTAAACATTATAAGTCATTTGTACAGAAAAAAATAGAATTTATAATAAAGTATTTTTACTAAAAATTAATGATTCAATAAAGGAAGATGAGTATTGAGTACTACATGTTGTCTTCATTTCTTTTATCAAAAACATTACATGCAAAGTAACATAACAAAAAAAAGTTGACGACTCTACAAGTTTCGACGTTATGGTTTTAAGGATGTACATAGCTGTTGCTTGGGGTGCGTATCTCATCATAAGAGTCGATACAATACGTATATAGAGACGGAAGTTTTACCAACGGTTTGTTACAAAGTTTGACAGTCTTTTCTGTAATTTATTATCTATATTACTAACATTGACTTATTTAAATACTCCACACTTTACAGTGCTTTTTCAAATTCTCAGGTTTGATCGACTAAATGGCAGCTGGCAAGAGAAGTACAATAAAAAAAGTTAATGTCTGTCTATCTACTTTGTTATTGTTAAGATGGCTATAGATAGGCCTAAATAAAATGTTTTTAATTGTGTACCAGTTTAACGTTGAATATTATTTATGATTTCAACTTTATACACAAGTGCCAAAATACTATAATCATGTACATCCTATTAGTGTGAGGAATTAAATATAATACTATGACTGGAAAAAAATTGTATGGTATTAAAGATAAGCATTATTTCGTTACATTAGATTTTGAGTGTAATTCGCAATTCTGAGTTGTTTATGTGTTGAAAAGAGTTTCATAATGATTCTTGTTTCTTTATATCGAGATGTTATATAAACATTACGCTTCCCTTCCTAGTCTTTTATTGCGCTAAACTTAGATCGTATAGATCCTCAATATCATCTCATGATATCTTCTAAAATCTAGCTCTACCGGCATGAAGTTGTGTGATAATTAGTTCCTTCAAAAAGATTTCTCTTAGCGTTAGCGACAAAAAAAAAAAAAAAAAAATTACACGATCCGCACTTTGGGGCCGTGGGTGCGTTATAAGAGTGGCAGTCAAATTATATTATTAGGTCAGAAAAAGGTAGTGCTTTGATGTTGTTTGACTAGCTGTATTAGTGTATCAGTTTTATATTAGCTACGGCTAGTTCAGATAGCCCTAGAGTAGCTTTGCGCTAATATCAGAAAAATAAATTCTTACACTAATTTTGTGTGGGTGTATAAACCAAATGTTTTCTACAGCTCATTATCTACTTAGCTTTCACCGCCGCAAGCATTCTAAATGGTTAACAAAAGTTAAGTTACTTTGCTTTTATTTTTTTAAATCTATAGAATGACTTGAATTGACGACCTAATTATTGAAATAACGTATAATATAAACTTCCATATATAGAAGAAGAGAAAGTTTGAAACAGTGCGCTGTCTGACATGTACGGCCTTCTGAGGCCACGTAGACATTCTATCACATCGGGTGAAAATCTAGGAATCGCCTACGGCTAGACTGAAAACTTAACACGTCACTGTTTGCCAAGAAACACTGGTGTAACAATAATGATATTACTACACTCTAATTTCACAGTGTTACACAATATTTTACAAAATCGAATTACATAACGACGTAATTCACGTACTAAAACGAATTGTTGTACGGATATTACCGTATTTTTCGGTGTATAAGACGCACTTTTTCACCTCAAAATTTGATATCAAAATCTGCTTGCGTCCTATACACCGAATGTATGAATAATATATATATGTATATACATATATATACGATATACACAAGCCATGTGTAAATATATTTAAATAGACATGCATAGTTCAGTTCAATTGAATGTGTTATAACAATAGTAGTTTTTTCTTTTAAAAACATAACTATTTATAATGCTCCCTAAATAATAAAAAAAATTACAGTGAAAGCAATGAAGATTTTGTAAGTTTTGAACCAAACTAAATATCAGTAAACTTTTTTTTTTATTTACTGTATTTTCCTATTTTGATGTTTTGAGCTCTTTTGTGTTTAGAACAATATATACTAATTTTTAAAGTATCAAATTGAATTTTTGTTCAATAAAAATCTTTCAAATGTGACTGTAGCTTTTTTTCCCCCAAAACTTTGTCTTCAAAATAAGGGCGCGTCTTATACACCGGTGCGTCTTATATTCCAAAAAATACGGTATTTTGTGTGTTGTTACGTTGTTACGCGGCCCACTACAACTAACTTACTTAAAATCATAAATAATATTCGACGTTAAACTGGTAACGTTTAATATTATTTATGATTTTAACTTTATAGACAAATGCCAAAATACTATCATAACTTACTTAAGCAAGAATATTGGATCTTCTTGACGCTTTTTTTTCAAAACCAACACTAACAGTAACACAATTTGTGTTACTAATATTATAACGTAAAAATTCGGGTTTCAGTACTCGCGATGGCATAGCACAGATAGCTCATTGTGTAGCTTTGTGCTTAAAAACATACAAAAAAAAAAATCCCTGCCGTTGTATACGTAATACGGCTCTAGTATATTCAATAATGTTCTTAGTTTGACGCTGAGGGCGTTTATTATATTGAATACACACTATTGAAGTTGTATATCCTGGAGGAAAAGGACAACGATGTCGCCATTTTACCACTATAGTGTCTGCGTTGGCAGAGTCGGAACATAAACGTCATAGGTTTGGATATTCTGGCCTCGATAGTACGCCTAGTTCGCCAGATTGTGGATATTTATTTTCTGAATATTTTGAGGTACGTTATTATACTATACATTCTATTAAAATCCCGTCCGTTTGACTTACGAATTTTAAGCTGGATTGGATTGGACCCGAGTGCTTACTGTCGCTAGCAGTGCTTGTAAATAGAAACATCGTGAATAATAGTGCCAAAGCTATGAGTTTTCTCTCTATCTCTCTCACACAGACAGACACAAAGTATTATTGTTAATATGACTATATATATACCGCATACTATTGAAGTACTATTTATATGTTTAACAATAAAAAACTCATACATGGGACTTAAACTTAGGTGACACTTCCTTAACATGTGTATTTATATTAAAAATAGTTAATTTGTTTAACATGCAGTACATATCGGTGATTCTAGAGAAATATCTCAGCCTTTAAGCTGAAAATCTGTAATGCAGTTTGCATGAGGTGAAGGTTCGATTTTCAGGTTGTTCTCACCATTTGTTTTGCGTCTCTTCATTTCCTACAGCACTTTAAGCACTAACCATATTCGTTTTCCACGGGCGTACTGTTAGCCTATGAAAGCTAAAAATGGAGACGACTGTTGATACGTCTTTTTAGAGAAGCAAGACCGGTTATCTAAAGTTCGATTTTATGAAGTTACATTCTCATATTGATAGTAAGATTCAGAAACTTTTGTTTTCAAAATTCTAGAACGCAAAACCTGTCGAAAGGTGGAAGCCTAATTGGTCGCAGTATCTAATGAAAAACCACCTTAGACCGTTGAAGTACTTATCGCATAATACCTGCAGGCATTGTATGGGCTTTCAGCCGGAAACGTAGTTTCAACTACCCCTCGTCTGCTCTATGAGATTTTGTAGATGAGGCCTTTTGGTGTTTGTTCTCTTTTTAGCGGCAGCATAGCGTCTCATAGATTTTTTTTTTTTACAAATACAACGTTTTAGATCACATCTCCGTCATCTCTTGACTGATTTGAGATATAATTACAATTTTGGGCTTAAGAGATCAAACCCCTTTGATTGATGTATATGACTACGCCCAAGGTAACATAGATTAATTTACTCTAATCCTGCCTATATTAACTTCAATTTGAGGGTATAAAAGTAGAGTAATCGGGTATTCACGTACCCCATGCTTGGTTTTGCTGGCGCACAAAAATATAACGACCATAAAGGAAAACAAAACAAGTCTCAGATCAATCTACTCTAATCTTGCCTAAAAGAATTTCAAGCGCCGCGGCTGTTGAGGATTCTCTTGTTTTTATAAATGATGTGGCAATGTAGATTGATTTTAAATCTGAAATACAAACAATTAGGGGCCTAAAGAATATTAGAATTAGGATGTAAGGTTTTGATGTGTTGAAATACAATTAGTTTGTTTTCAGTGCAATCTACATCATGAAGATGAACATCTTCTGATTTTATACTCCTAGTAAGAAACGTTTTGAAGTAATTAGGTTGATATTCTCTGAATTGTTCTTGTAGTTCATTTATCTGTATTTATTTAATTTTTTAAAGCGCCAAACTACAAAAATTCTATCTGCGCATGACCATCTCTAATTTCGAACTGATAGACTAGTCAACATAACCCACTGCCAACCCCTTGGCGACTATTCTCTCATCGCGTAGTTGGAATTTGACCGTCATAGTTACAGCGAACTCACGACCCCAAGGTGTGCAGCGCGAGCTTGCGGCAACAGAATGCAAACTGTGAATATAAGGATCACCGGCTACGTATAGTTGAAGGCAACAATGTTTTACTTGTGTCACGACTTTAACTGATTAGGGAGTGAAATCAATTATTAATCAGCCAAACAAACGTCGTACTTATAAATGATAGTTTTATAGATTAGAGAGATATAACTTATCTCCTTCTTTAAATACATTTAATTTCAAAATTCGAGTCTAAAAGTATTTTATTTTTATGTCAACTCGTCGAGCTTACCTTTTAGTATAGGTAAAATGTGATTTGATATATAATAACTAAATATTAAAACATAGTTGTTATAAAATTTGGACATACAAATAACTGGACAAATTTGAATCTTTTCTTGTCTTTTTTTTCATTTCACCTCAGTTAAAAGAATTTTGTAAAATCCGCCAAGTGGTGACAGAAGTAGCAGTAGATTACTAA
>NW_013666133.1:286064-290184 GCF_000517525.1 Limulus polyphemus
CCTGGCAACGAATCAAGTGAGTTTAGCGATTAACTTTTACGTAAAGATTAGGGATGGGTATCTCATCATAGTAGTTAATACAATACGTATCTAGAGACAGAAGTTTTACCAACGGTTTGTTACATAAGTCAAACTGGTGTATTTACACTCACAAAAAAGAAACCTATCATTCTATAGGTTTCTTTTTTGTGAGTGTAAAACACGTAAATACACCAGTTTGACTTATGTAACAAACCGTTGGTAAAACTTCTGTCTCTAGATACGTATTGTATTAACTACTATGATGAGATACCCATCCCTAATCTTTACGTAAAAGTTAATCGCTAAACTCACTTGATTCGTTGCCAGGATCTCTTGGTCAACAGGCTGAGGCCACAACTCAATCAAGTGAGTGCGACTGTAAGCCCGTTATTTAAGCTATATAGTGAAGTTATCTAATTATAGGAGTAGTGACATTACGTATCAATATTCGAGAATGCATCTTGAGAAGAACAGTTTCAGGAACGTTTCTGTCATAAACTTTCTTAGTTTGAAAACATCTAGTTCTAGTTAATGTAGTCCCCTCGGTGGGTCAGAAGTAAGTCTCCGGAACCACAACGCTAAAATCCGGGATTCGATTCCCTCGTGGTGGACAGAGCGCAGATAGCAAGCATATTATGTACCTTTGCGTTAGAAACACAACGATATAGTTGATGTGTAAATACTTATAACCTCAAAAATTGGAAATATTTATCTACTTCAACCAAAATTATTAATTAGTCATTTCTTATCACCATCACTTCATATCTCACCTTAAACTAGTAATTAATACTTAGCTACAATGTTAAACTAATAATTAATACTGAGTTACAATGTTAAACTAGTAATTAATACTGAGTTACAATGTTAAACTAGTAATTAATACTGAGTTACAATGTTAAACTAGTAATTAATACTGAGTTACAATGTTAAACTAGTAATTAATACTGAGTTACAATGTTAAACTAGTAATTAATACCGAGTTACAATGTTAAACTAGTAATTAATACCGAGTTACAATGTTAAACTAGTAATTAATACCGAGTTACAATGTAAAATTCAGGTATGCAGTTCTAGGGATTTGAAACCAATTAATTGGAAGAAGTATTAATATATTTTTTATCATTAGATATTATATTTCACCATATTTATCCATACATACACTCTACATGGACTCTTTTTAATGACTATTAGCTATAGAATTTTCTTATTTGTTGGTTAATATTTGATAAGCACATCAAAGACTAACACTTTTGTTCATGATTTTATAGTAAATATAATTATATTGCCCCGCATTACAAATTTCCATATCTCAGTTTATTCCTAAAATGTGTATTTTACCACGTCTGAACAAAGAACTCTTATCGCTTTATATTTCTAGTTCTATAAACTTCAGCGACAAGAAGAAACGAAGACAGTATTCATTTACCAGCTTTTGGCTTTTTTAAGCTAAATTAGTTTGGAGTTTTTTGTTGTTGTTTTTTTAATTGGAATTAATATTCTGAAGAAGTAAGGATATTTTTCTGCGTACTCCTTTATTTAGTTCAGTTTCTAATTATAGTTATGAAACAATAATACTCGTATATATATATAAATATATATGTTGCAGAATTTTTCCTTATTTTCCTGTTTAAAACTTTTACTATAAAAAGATTATCAAAAAATTTTCAATTCTAAATATTGATTCATTCTAAACGAGAAGTTGGTGGTTGATAAGATAAACAAACAACAACAACAAAAAACAACAACATACGAATGAGGCACCAGTCTTAGCTTAGCAAAGGCACGGGGTAAATCAGCGGTAGTTTTCTTCAAACGCAGCCCTCTGGCGGAAAGTAGAGTAATTATTAAATCACTTCGGTTACGATCAAACCACATTTGGACTCCAACGTCTCCTACGAAAAACGGCGGCAAAGGTTGGTCCTGAATGGAGAAAAGGAGAGTATTCATTTAAATGCACACAATATATGCTTATTTGATTACCATAAAGTAGCTTTAAATTAGTTGTTGTATTAATGTTATGTAATGTTTTATTTAGTTATTGGTATATCTTTTGCTGTGAAATGCACGAAAAATACAAACACACATGAATAATATTGGTACAAGATAAAAGAATATATATTGACGATAAGAAAAACCATTTTTATGATGAGCTTTTGGAATCTACGTGCGTAAATGAAATGATAATAAATATATAGACTCTGATTTGTTAATTCTCATACAATACTTCTGAAAACGTTTGAATTACAGATATGCCGGTAGGCCGGTAAAAAAAGCATAACAACAGTATGATTACTTACTTGTTGAAATTGTGTTTATAAAAGCTAACAGGTAAAAAAAAAAAAATCGGTTTGTTCAGGTTTTACTTGCTACGGTAAGGATACAGGAAACTTTCTTGTTTGGATCGTCTTATTTACTCTAATAGAATGCTTGTTTTATTTTAGAGTATACCTATTCTAGTAGAGGCTTGCTTGTTTATATTCTATTATATTAAAGAGAAGACTCGTTTGTTACATGTTACCACCTGTAGCATTCAGGCAGAAGATTTGCTTGTTTAAGTTACATGTACTCTAGGTAAACAGGTAGAAAACTGGCTTGTTCAGGTTATATCTACATTGCGTTCTTATATCATATCTTCTCCAGTAAACAGGCAGAAAATTTTGCTTCTTCAGACTAAATCTGCTTCATTAAAAGGTCAGGAGACTTACTTATTGATATGTATATTCTGGTAAACACGTATAAAACTCGCTTATTTGTGTTATATCTTCTCCAGTAAACAGGCAGAAAATTTTGCTTCTTCAGACTAAATCTGCTTCATTAAAAGGTCAGGAGACTTACTTATTGATATGTATATTCTGGTAAACACGTATAAAACTCGCTTATTTATGTTATATCTTCTCCAGTAAACAGGCAAAAATTTTACTTCTTCAGACTACATCTACTCCATTAAATGGTCATGAGACTTACTTATTTATGTCTATTCTAGTAAACACGTATAAAACTGGGTTATTTAGATCATATCTTATCAAGTAAACAGGCCTTACATTTTGTTTGGTTAGATTATATCTCTTTCACTAAACATTCTGGTAATTTAAGTTATATATACTCCCGTAAAAAAGAGTTAAAACTTGTGTGTTTAGGTTATGACTGTTCTAGTAGGTAGCCAGAATACTTATTTGCTTAGATTGTATCTATTCAAGGAAAAAAGGGCAGAATACTTGATTGATTAGATTATAATTATAGCTATTCCAGTAAACGGCAGAAGACTTGTTTGTTTATATCTACTCTAGTAAACGGGTGGAAGACTTGTTACAGGAGAATGATGTTCAGAATATGTTTATGTAAGGAAATAGCGATATTATTCAATAAACAGAAAGGTTATAGCTACTGTTGTAAATGAGCAGAAGAACTGTTTGGATGCTCGTTTGTTGAACTCTGTGATTAATTTATTGACTGACTAATTGAAGTAATAGAACGAAATCGAAGAAGATAAGAAGTAAAATAAATATATTGTACGACTTCTTTTCACAGTATGTTGTTAAAACTCAAACTAAAATTATAAATTCAAAACTTCATAAATTTAGAGTAAAATTGAATCTAACGTAATCTACGCTCTTATAACTTAGAAATAACGACAACATTGTTGTTTAAAAAATCTGCAAACACCAGCATATATTTCAGAGAAAATTCAGGCTTACAGGTGTTCTAGGAAGTTTTCGGCGGGTAGGAGACACAGGCTGTACATCCGTATCCATTATCGGTTCTGTCGAACGAAAGTACAAGTATTTAAGTAAGTGTTAAGAAAGTTATCAGGTGTGATTTAAAACAGAATGCTGTGAAGACTGAACTTAATTTGAAGTTTTAAGGTAGAGGTAAGTGTGTTTTTACAGTAAAGTGCTCATAAAATTCTAATGGTAAATTCTATTGTTTAAGAACAATAAAATCTATAAACGCGAGAATAGTCCTTGTTCACTGTCGTTGATAAAAACGACTTAAGTTAAAACGACAACTGACTGAGGATACTGATTTCGAACTAAAACAACTCTCATCTTGAATAGACGCCACCACGACTTTAAGTATTTTTTTAAATATATATATATAT
>NW_013666133.1:291184-300539 GCF_000517525.1 Limulus polyphemus
AAGGTTCTCGACTACATTTTAAGCATATCGATGAAGCAAAATTGTGTTGATGATCATTTTGCTATGGCATAGGATTTCAAAACTGTATTATATATTTCAATGATGAACTTAAAAAATTAATAAATAAAACAGCCGTGTGAGATTATTCGAATTAACTCTTGAGATAAAAATTATATCGTGAGGGGCCCGGTATAGACAGGTGGTTAAGGCACTTGACTCGCAACCTGAGGGTCGTGGGTTCGAATCCCCGTTCCACCAAGCATGCTCGTCCTTTCAGCCGTGGGGGCGTTATAAAGTTACGGTCAATCCCACTATTCGTTGGTAAAAGAGTAGCCCAAGACTTGGCGGAGGGTGGTGATGATGACTAGCTGCTTTTCTTCTAGTCTTTCACTGCTAAATTAGGGACGGCTAGCACATGTAGCTCTCGTGTAGCTTTGCTCGAAATTCAAAACAAACAAACAAACATTATGTCGTACAAGAATATCTTGTGAACCAATAGCAAAACTCTCTTTATAAAACATTATGTGGACAAGAAAGACTGAATATGTACTTTTTGGTATCAAGTGATAAATCACAAAACCAGAAACCCGACAACTTGAGTGCTTTCTATAAACCCTTCCTTCCTTCCGACATAGCTAGAGTTATCGAGTTTTTTGCTTTGTGACTTATCTATTTTTCATCCTCTATGTTTTCATAATATCCAGAATGCTGTTTGAGAAAATGGTAGTAGTTTCTGACTGTAACGTGAGTGGCTGGAATACTTTGATTTATATCTTTATAATAAGACCTAGTCTCGGACGAATTTATTAATAAACTGAAAAAAAATCTAACACTTGTGATGTGAGAAGCAACTTCTGACAATTCTATACAATCTGAAGTAAATATAAGAATACTCACAGAAATGGCTTTAGTCGTAGTATTAAGTAAATCAGATACAAGTATATTTATAATAATTAAGAGATCGGATTAAAGTGCTAAGGCTATTAATCACAAGATTGAGGGTTCAAGCCCTTCAAGCGTGGGATGTTACAACTGTGAAAATAAGTCCCACTACTTAAATAAGAGTAGCCATGTAGACTCTAACAGTGCTCTAACAGATTGTCCTGCTTCTGGTCATTAGTTCTGTCTCAAGAATGACGACTATATGAACCCTTTGGGTCTCTTCACGTGACCATTTAGTCGAACTATCGCGTAATTATCAAACATCGGGGAATCAAGAAATGGTTTTATTTCATTATAATACGACTTTATATAACAATGACACATATTAACATTATATACGTATTCTAAGCATTCTTTTTCACCATTTATTACAAAAAAAATATGAATTGATTTTTTTTCTTTTCTGACTGCTCTATTAAAGGAAACTTAACAGTGCATGACGTTCCAAGCACAAGAAACCACGTTTTAGGGCTCCGCAACTTTTAAAACACACAGATCTGATGCTTCGTTACAGAGTCTTTTTTTCAAAAACTGTGATTTGTATTGACATGTGCTAGAGCATGTGAAAAATAATATGTAGCGTATGTTTATTAAATGCAAGGAAATGGTAGAAATTGCTGTAAAGTAAAAATTATTCACTGATAAACATTTCGGCCCAATGGCCTTCATGTCATTATATAACGTATCGCTCCAATGACCTTCATGTCAATGATTATTCGGCCCAATGGCTTTCATGTCGTTGATTATTCGGCTCAATGGCCTTCATGTCATTGATTATATATTTTAATAGAGAAAGATTTCGGAAAAACAACACAAGAAATGACCTGGAGTAAGCATGAGAAGCTGCCTAGGTTTTCTTTGGACAGAGCTGGTCCCCAAAGCTGTTTTATGGTGAGACATTTGAGCAGGTTCGCCGGGTGAATACCTGGAACTTTTGTCTTCTCCGGCCCTGAAAAAAGATATAATTTAGCAAAAGCTACTGAAGGGGAATTTTTATAAGCAATATTTTTTGTAACTTTCCCTATAATTCAAATGCTATAACTTGATAATACGGAATTATCTACAAGACGGTTATTTTAAATGCCGTAAAACACTTTTGTTAAACTTTCTATCTCATCGCAACGAAAGGTTTTTTACTGACGTTTCTGTAAACAAAGGTACGTCATGAATAATATTAACTGTTAATTATATATACTCAAGATATGAAAGTAACAAATGGTTCTCTTGTTTTATGAAGAACCCAGACTAACAATATGTGAAAAGTGTCAAATGAATCTCCTGTTTTACAGAAACCTTACTCGTAAAATACAGAAAGTAGCGTACCAAATGATACCACTATTTTACAAGAAACCCTGATTCGCCCGATATAAAAAGTGTCAAATGATATCCTTGTACAAGGAGCCATAACATAGAAATAACAAAATTATTCGAATGATATCAAGCACTGAACTCGTACTCCATACATAGACGGTCTAAGAGGCAAACATTCTGCAGATTTGAATAGAACAAGAAGTTTTATGTTATATGTTATTAATATTAAAATATTATGATAATAAGAAAGTCATACTTTATGCTCTCCTTTTGAAACACTATTTCCACAGTGTCGCCGGTACTTTCAATGATAGAGGATACTTCCTCAAACGTCCTGTCTATCAGAATGATCCCTGCCCATTCTAATATTATGTCCCCTGTAAAATAAGGGAAAAAAACATTTTTTTGTAAATCCGTTTTTTTTTGTTATTAATAAATTAACGTTATTATCACTGAGCTCAAAATATAGATAAGCTAAAATAGAGAAGATAGGTTCAGAAAAACGATGTGAGATTATACCTCGACATTGTAATTTAACATTCACTTGTTCACATTTTGTGGTCGTTCTTTTTTTAAAATTTATGTTAGTTTCTTCTCTGTACTTCAGGAAATTGTTAATTGTAAATGCTTTATATCTAATCACTGTATTTTATAAAACTTCTCTTTTTATCTCTGTCTGTCTTTCGTTGATTTATTTCTCTTGTCTGTCTATCTGTTTGATCTGTCCCTTCAAATATTATACTCCAACCTTGATGTATGCCTTTTTGATCAGCCTGTCCCCCAGGTAGAGTCCAAGCAACAGTGGCGTATAACTTTCCGTCTTCAGCTGACTTTCCGCCTAATACTCTCATGCCGAAACCACGTGCTACAGAGAGTAAAGTAAGGAAAAAGAAATAAAAAGTTTTAAGAGGGCTTGTAAACTTTATTCTTTTCCTATCAAAGAAGACAAAAAAATCATGCAAATAGCTGAAAACAAGGCATTGAAAAATTAGACGAAACGATCGCGTAAAAGGTTGAGAGATGGGAAAAAGCAATTATTAAAACACCCCTTTTTCCTACAGTTCAAACACCCCTTTTTCCTACAGTTCAAACACTCCACATAATCTATGTTTGCTATAATTTTTTTTTCTATGTCCACTTTCAAGTAAAACTAAATGATTTTTTTCACATTATAATGAAGAAACTATTTACATTTTTTAATAAGAACGATGTCACTGTAAAAAAAAGGTGACATCCACAAAAAAAATAAAAAATAAAAACAGACGAAGGAAAATGAGCATTAGATAATATTAATAGAAAAACACAGGAAATAATTGCTAAAATACAACAACAAACCTTAGATAATTGATAAACACGTGAAGTAATTGCTAAAATACAACAATAAGCCTTAGATAATTGATAAACACATGAAATAATTGCTAAAATACAACAAAGATAAATTAAATAGCATGATAAAGAAAGCGAAAAATAACGAAGTTTTTAATTATTTGTAAAAAGTAGCTTGATTCATTGCATTAAGTAATCAAGAAACAGTCAAACAATGTTGTATATTATTTTCTTAGAACAAATAAGAAAACAAATACAATTATTGGTATCAAATCAGTGCACACAATAAAACAAAACAGTATTTAATGCATTTAATTAATATATGTAATAATGATATACGTTGCTTACTTCTTGCTCCTGTGTCTGTTTTGTCTCTATGTAGACGAACCTTTTTTAATCGAGGCTTGGATTTTGCTGAAACCACAAACACAGAACATTCTCAAACTAAAGCCCAGAACATCGTTTTCTTTTGTCACTTACGTTTTTGTTGAAACTTAAGACATTTTCACCAAAATTCAAAATGTTTAAAAGAAACATTTTCTATATACTTTTTGGAATCGAAAACGAGAAAGAAAAGCGAAATATTTTATTATTATTTATTATTAAATGTTGCAACTGTATATACTTTAGTGGAATATGCAATTACTGTACCTAAAAACATAAAACGAAAAATTAATGTTCAATTTAGCAGGAACGATTCCGGCAATTTCGTTTTATGTACATCAGTTATGACTTTTCTCGGATTTATGAATCTCGTAAACTATACTAATTACAACAAAATGCACATTCTTTACAAAAAAAAAAAAAACTGTCGAAGAAGAATCAATAGAGATCATTATTATTTCGCAATGGGCGATCTACCCTCTTTTTTTCCATCTCGAGGAATCGAATCCCTGATTCTTGGATTGTAATTTTGTAGACTTACCGCTGACCCACCGGGGGCTTAACAGGACAGAATATATTTTTCCTTTATAAAAGGCCCGGCATGGCCAGGTGGTTAGGGCGCTCGACTCGCAATCTAGGGGTCGCGGGTTCGAATCCCCGTCACACCAAACATGCTCGCCCTTTCAGCTGTGGGGGCGTTATAATGTGACGGTTAATCCCACTATTCGTTGGTAAAAGAGTAGCCCAAGAGTTGGCGGTGGGTGGTGATGACTAGCTGCCTTCCTTCTAATCTTACACTGCTAAATTAGGGACGGCTAGCGCAGATAGCCCTCGTGTACCTTTGCGCGAAATTCAAAACAAAACAAACAAATCTTTATAAAAAGCTCACGGTGTTCAAAAACATGCAAGTCAACAGAGGATAAGTTTACAGAAAATAAACCGAATAACCTAAGTGCTATCGGGAAGTGAACTTTCTTTCACCATGACTAAAGGGTAATTTACCCTTGATAAAGGAAAATCCACTTTCCTAGTAAGTGCTCGATCTGTGCTATTAAAAATTGGTCGTATATAGGATGACCAGACGTCCCGTTTTTTTTTGGTAGTTTGTCCCAGTGCCCAGAGAAAAGTTTTCGGTACGTAGAAAACGTTCCGATTTTATTATTTAGACATCACACTGTCCGTCACATCGAATCACGAATAAAATAGGCCTGCTTGGCTTTGCTTATTTTTGTAACACGTACTCTCCTATCGCTAAACTCTCTCGAAAGTCCTGTCTATGCGTGGTTAGAAACCCAGGTCTGCATCTGGAGACAGTTAAGGAGGCAGAGCTCACCATCAAAACATACTTTACACGGTCATGTACTAAATTTTATGAATATTTAATGGGGGAAAAATGGGAACCTCTACGTTCCCTTCATTCTTCATAAAATAATGTCTAAAATGTTTCAAAGTAATGCTAAAATCTAAAAGTAGTATGTCGAAGAATGTTATGGATTCTTAAATATATCCAGGTATGAAGTAACCTATTTGACGATGAGTTAGATAAAATGAATAATTAAAGATTTCTTGTGTGTATAATTTGACTATTTTTTGTTATGTGTCTATCACCAAAGAAAGTAGTTGAAAATATTTCAAAAACAATGCCAATATTAATATAACTGGAACTATTGTTCAATAAATTCAAAGTAAATTAAATAAAAGTTAAATTATTCCAAACTTATAATGACCATTTTGGAAATTTGGTCATCCTAGTTGTATGTGATTTCAAAGAGTTACTGTAAATACCATATAATAGTTGTTTTCTGTTAGCAATTGAGAAATAGTATTAAAATATCGCTCCACAGTGGCACAGCGGTATGTCTGCGGACTTACAGCGCTACAAATCGGGTTTCGATACCCGTGGTGGGCAGAACACAAATAAACCATTGTGAAGCTTTGTGCTTAACTACAAACAAATAGTATTAAAATATCATTCTTTTAAATATTATTTAAAGATCGGTCTTATAATTAAAAAATAAATCGAAGTTTAAGAAGTAACGATTAAGCTATTCTTGGGCCATCATATTGCTGTTTCTGGGTATAACCAATACATGTTACCCCTTGTGACGAAATATTCTAATCCCATTCCATGTGGGAAATTAACACTGAACAAAGAACAAAAATACCTTCATTTGAAAGTAATATTGATAATGAATTCGATTTCAGCATTGAAATAACATTACAAGGATACTAATGGGCCCTCGAATATTCGATAAATTCGAGCTGTTGGCGATGAAATAGCAACGAAAACACTGCTAAAATGGTTCGTAAAATGAAAATACGCGTTGCTCTACAATTAGTTGCTGTAAAATGTTTCGGACAACATACGAGTGTAAATATTGCAGGGAGTTCGAACTCTACGAAAAGAATGCCACTGGCATTTCTGGAAACATGTATTTATACGACCTACTAATTCCATGCCCATCAAGGCATGGTGAATCTCCAGCAGATGGACTATGCTGATATTTAAATCAGTTTATGAAATTGTTGCTACATTTTATAAAAAAACAAGACTGCAAAGATAATGGCGAATAATGTAATAAATAAATAAATTTTACAGCTTTCTGCATGAACACGTTTAAAATAATTATTTGTTAATCAATGAATCAGTTTATGAAATTGTTGCTACATTTTATAAAAAACAAGACTGCAAAGATAATGGCGAATAATGTAATAAATAAATAAATTTTACAGCTTTCTGCATGAACACGTTTAAAATAATTATTTGTTAATCAATGAATCAATGTACTTGCCAACATCCATTTGAGATATTAAAATAGCTAAAAACTTTCATCTTACTTTTGAGTTTACTATCAACTTCATTAATGGCAATTTTAATGTCTTCACTCTCTGGAGCGGAAGACCGTCTTTCATGTAGGCCTTTCTCATCATATGGTAGGTTTAAAGAGTATGTACTGTGTCTGTCGCCTGAAGGAAGGAGTTGTAACCCTAACTGGTTCTCTGGTACAGGGACAGGTGGTAAAACTCTACCAGTGCTGTGTCTTCTAATGATCTCTTCATTTTGGGGGTATGGACTGGGAGGGGAGTCAATGTCTGGAACAGTTTCCACAAAAACACTGGGGATACTCTTCCCGAGGGACACATTTGGGTAGAGAAACATTTCGGGGTCTTCCAAGGAATAAGATTTGTCAGTAGATAAACGAATGAGTTCTTGTTCATCAGAAGAAAGAGAGCTATCCATTGCTCCTGCATAACTTATTGTTCTTTCTTTGGCAAATTCTACACTGGGCTTTCTGCTCTTTTGATGTTTCTTTGAGGTTCGGACCTCTAGTCGTTCACCACTGTAGTAAGGGCCATGAAGTCTTTTATGTCCACTACGGTCACTAAAGGGTGAAACATCACCACTGACATCACTCAATTCTGAGCTATCAGAACTATGACGGTTAGCGATGTCAACGCCAGCAAGAGACAAAGGTTTTTTAGTTAAATGATCAGTTACGTAGTTGAGTCGTCTGTTCAATGCTTCAGCCGAACCACTAATTATTTCGCGAGATGCTAAAGAAGATTTTGCATCACTGCGACCCAGAATATTTACTCTGTATATAGTAGGATCTGAATCAGGTTCTTCTACGTAGTACTTTTGTCTCTGAATGCGAGACCTTTTTCTAATTCTATTTCGTTGTTTTCTTTCGTCGACTTCGTCACGTCGGTGCTCATCTATAGAGCTTTCAGACGCTGAAGAATGGCGCTGTTGCGAAGAATCTTTTTGATGATGTTGATGATGACTACTGGTAGAGCTTGTATACAATCCATGTTCTGTCTGACATCTTCTCGTCCCTTTTCGGTACTCAGACGAAGGCCTTCTTTCTAAAGAAAAGTCTAAGGACAAATGCCCATCCTTTGAACGAGAAACACCTTTCATCTCGGGCGAAGAAGCTCTAGAAGTGCTCCTGCTACTTCCTCGGATTATTTTAGATTCTTTGATACATTCAATAGGTTTTTGCTTCTCTACTTGACTTGTTTTTGTTTCAAACACTTGTTTTATTTCATGCTCTTGGTCACTTTGTTGTATCATATTCAGGTCACGGCTTTCCAGGCTAAAGCTCCGGTCCGATTCTTCTGCAAGACGCTTGCTTTCCTTCTTTTCTAGACGGAAAGGAGGACTACCTTCTAGGCCAATTTTTTCTTCTAAGTCCACAGAGAGTTCGGGAACTAGGATTGATCCCTCCCTTCCTAACAGCTCCATTCTCTGATTCTAAATAATTTATGAAAAATTAGTAATATTCTGAAAGCATTTGAAGTAAATATATATATATATATATATGTATTTAAATTATTCAAGACTCTTTTATAATGCTTAGATAATTCTGCCTAAATTATTATTTTTTTATAGAAAATATTTCAGCCCTCTTTAAACAGTTAGGCCAGGCTACTTTTTTATTTCTCACGGTTTCTGTGTTGGTTTTGAATATTAATGCTTAGTTGATTTTCTTTTATTGTATATATCTATCTTACCATTCGTCGAACTGAAGGAACACGATGCATTCCCGTCCCTGGTGGCGACTCTATACCAAGGCGATCTTGCTTTTGACGCCTTCGACAAAAGCTACAGTTCCATTCCTGTTTAAAAAAATAAATAACAGAATATATTAATCTCTGGCATGAAGACCTTTTAAATTGCAAATTGAATTAACACCAAATCAGTATAACGGAATTTCTAAAACCGATTTTTTAAAGTTATATAAAATAACTACCAGTTATCATCCAACATGATACTTCTTACAATGCTCATGATGGGGAAAACGAAGTCTAGTAATGAAGATGAAGAAGGTTGACAAAACACGAAACGTTTTATTTACAATGTTCAAATGTTTTGGAATACATTTATTCCATCTTCGGCGAAATCTGAAAATATTGTTATAAAGATATTTATTAACTTAAACTATAGTATCATTAATCACTAGATAACGTAGTTATTAAGTGGAGTGGTCAACGGAAGGATAAAAAAATTATTATAGATACCGTATATTTTGAAACAGTTGAGTTTTTAAGTATGTAAACCATAATAATTTTAGATCTAAAGAGGTTTGCAAGTCGTTAAGAGTAGGGCGGTCTTTAGCTATGAGTAAACTTTCTTTAATGTAGAGTTCCTGTAGTAATAACAGAGAAATCGTTAAATGAAATATTGTGATCTGTGGTTTAAGTAGTGGACGGTCGGTTCTGTTAGATACTGAAACCCAGCCACTCATCCATTCGTTCACATGCTGAAACCACAATATTTCATATAACAAAAAAAAAAAAGAGTAAAATTAACTATAAAACGCTCTTAACAAGCTCTAACACACACTTCTCTCCTTCAATAAGTGGCCCGGCATGGCCAGGTGGCTAGGGT
>NW_013666133.1:300793-309480 GCF_000517525.1 Limulus polyphemus
GCTAGCGCAGATAGCCCTCGTGTAGCTTTGCGCGAAATTCAAAACAAACAAACAAACCTTCTATAAATCTACTCTTAAATGTTTTGAAGAAGCTCTCAGTTCATGATGTATCATTTTAAACCAGATATTATTTGTACATTATAAGCAGGGTAGAATAATACAATCCTAAGAATAAAAGAACTGCCCACACCGGAGACTTGTAATCCATTAGCACTTGTTTTTTTTTATATTGTATTTAGTATTCAATCCCACGAAACAAAACGATCAATTGTTCATGCATCATGATGCCAACAAAAAATATTCTGAAAATTAACTCGCTCATCTGGATATATAATTATATTTTTGACGAGGAAATGTGTTTTACTTTTGCATAAATAAACATATAAATACACAAGTGTGTATTAATAAAGTAAATGCAAAAGGAATTTCGTAAACTTCTACTTTCGGCTTAGAAAATCACAATTCTTAGTTTCACAAATGTAATTAACGTGTAAATTGTCCTAAGTTTCAAAGGTTTTATTAACAGTTTTTAGTGAAGGTTGTAACCTCCGTAGTTCAGTATTAACTGAAAGTAAATCCTGTTATTTATCATTCTGAAGAAATTTAAGTTTGGAACATTGTTTTAACAAATAACATTGTCCTGGAATTAACATAATTACCTGTAATTACCTTTGTTCCGAAGATAAGTAAATTTAAAAGCCAAGTATACAGTATATATATGTGTTGTTTTCTAAGAATAAGATATCACTGTCGAACTCTCCAAATTAACAAGTAATTGAGTACTTTAATTTAGAAACTTGTATGGTTTGAGTTTCGCGCAAAGCTACACGAGGGATATCTGCGCTAGCCGTCCCTAATTTAACAGTGTAAGACTAGAAAGAAGGCAGCTAGTCATCACCACCCACCGCCAAATCTTGGGCTACTCGTTTACCACCGAATAGTGGGATTGACCGTCACATTATAACGCCCCCACGGCTGAAAGGACGAGCATGTTTGGTGTGACGAGGATTCGAACCCGCGATCCTCAGATTGCTAGTCGAGCGCCCTAACCACCTGGCCATGCTGGTCATTTAGACACTTAAAATATAGCTTAGAGAAACTTAATCTTACAAAGAATTTAGGTTAGTTAACTTGACAAATATCAAGGTTTATACTCTCTCTGCCTGATTGTGGTTTTATAAGACCCGTACGAAAAGTAAATCAAATAATTCTATTTTATAATTTAATGTATATTTCACTTTCTTGTTATCTCTATAAAGTTTCACTGTTTTGTTTTTTTAGAGATTCAAATAAAACGTTAAACTTTAGCTAGTTGAAATGGGAAGATGTGAAATGACAAAAACACAAAAAACCTGGTTAATGTCATTAGGGTCCTTGGAGTAAGAAGCACAATCTTCACAGACAAGTTGACCACATTCGTCACATTTGCGGCTTTGTTCGTTGCTTCCAATAGCCTTGCGACAGATTCTGCAGTTTTCCTGGCTCGACGAGGCGCCCTCTTTTACCGTCAAAGAGGGACTTCCTGAGCTAAAGGAAAAGTTTAGTAATCACATCCCTGGTTACCAAGAGACTTCTAAAGCAATTAATTTCCAAAAGGAAAGTTTTTAAATTTCTGAACATAGCTTCTGGCTATAGAATTGATGTAGAATAAAGTAACAACTACTCCTGAAGAATTGTGTCGAATGTTTGGAAATATTACTATTTTTCCATAACTAACTTTATTGAAACTGACGACACTGACTTTACTCGTGCTTAACAATGTAATTCTACACGAATGTTGTTTCAAAGTCGAAGCATAATCATTCCGTCTGGGAAAAGTTATGACATTTTATTAGAAAAAAAACAAAATATGTTTGCTATAAAATTGGGTACTAAATCGATACTAATACGAAAACAGAAGTTTCCAGAAGCCAGCGAAGGAGGTCTTCTAGAAAGAATAAAAGTAGAAAATTTAAACTCCGGCTTGTCTATATTTTCCAATAATTCTAGTCTTTTGATATAATTGCCCGCAGCTGATAGGAGACTGTATAAACTATAGATTTATGTATATGTGTTAATCCAACCTGACTAGAAATGCCGCACAGAAACGGTCATTTGGAATCCCTTCCCGAGACTGGGAGGGCGATAACCTCTGTTATCCTCTCCATATGACGCTCCTGATAATGGCCGTTTTAAAATATCATTTCATATTGCTCAGTTGTGTTTCTAGAAAGCAGAGACCAGTAACAGTAACTAGCTTTGAGTGTGACAAGCTACTACTGTTTAAGTGAATGTTTAAAACCAGAGGCTAGTTTTGAGTGTGGCAAGTTACTAATGTTTAAGTGAATGTTTAAAACCAGAAGCTGACAACCAATTTTTTCTTTGGATTCGTGTAATCATTGTTCTAACTTTTATCCTCTTGTTAATAGAATCATGAGAATGGAGACGAGAAGAGTGGTAAATTTTACCTTCATCAACTGCTGGTAAAGTTGGTTTTGAGTTTACTCTTAACGTCTGTAATTGAATTCATGATGTATATATATATATGTGGGAATAGCAGTACAGTGTACATTTCTTTCATTATATTTAAGGAGTTCCAGTTGTTAAGTAGTTACAATTCGAACATTGGATGTTACACGGATGAAAATACACATGCCGTTTCAATTACTCCCGATATTTCATGAAAAATATCTCGTTCTCTCTTGGATATCTGGCGAAACTTTCGTTATCTAAGCCAGATCACAAGAAGTTTGAATTCTTCTAGGTCGTTCAATACAAAGAAACGTCAGACTTTAATGACTCACGAATGAATACCTTAATATTTTCTACTATAAAACAACGACACTTACTGACCCAGCCAGCTCGTAAAGAACTGTATGATTCTGAAGAAAACGTGGGCATTGGTCTTCATTAAAGGAAGAGTTATTATTGTTGTTGTCGTTTCGCTAACAACCTTTAATGAGCGAATAGAGAATGAAGTGTTACAGGAAAATTGACTAGCTTAAATGTGATGATTCAACACAGTTTCTAATTTAAAAACCTTCGTGCGTGGTCACGTTTTAATCTACTGTTTGTGTCATTTTGATGTCTTATTATGTCACTTTTTGAACAAACCTAACTTTGGTCGTCTCCTTCTCGAATTCTTCTTCTTTTTGCCATACCCTCTCGAGAATGGATCGTTCCTCGGCTGTCAGTCGTGCTAGTTCTTCCTGCGGCGCACGGCAGCTTCTTTTCCTATCCCTTCCCTCTTGAAGACCGGTAGTGATCTGTCGTAGCTTTGTAATTGCACTGGGCCGCTCCGACTCCTCTTCGGTTCCGGTCTTCACTATCTGTGATAGTCGAGAGTAGACCTCATGAAACTTTTCTTATGAGTTTTATCATGGTTAAAGGTTTTATATCACACACAGACACTCTCACACTTATCAGTGTTGTTTGTATTTATACAATTAAAAAGTGGCAATCAGTGTTTCTGTCGTTAATCTACATCTTATAAATGTTGTTCGTATATATATAATTGAAAAGTGCCAGTCAGTCACTTTATTTAGTGTTCAGTTATGGCAAACTTTGTTATTATACTTTATTACACTGGCCAACAACTCATTTTCATCAGATATAATTTATAGGTGGGCTCTTGGGATGCTGATTCCAAATCTGATTTTGGTTTTCCTCTAGCCCATCAAGTTTTCGTGATGAGATCGATCAAATTTGAAAGATCATTGCCTTAATTATAATTTAAGTTGTTGTATATTTATTTTTTCATACGTGTGTACTGTATAAATTTAACCAAGTGTATGGTGTGTATAACATTTATGGGAAATATATTGAGAAATGAATAAAGTTTTAACATTAACTAGCTTAATGTGTGATTATTATCTAAATTGTGCTGAAATTAACACCAGTTATATTTCGATAACTAGATGTGCTAGACGAAAACATATTTGGAATCAGCGTGCAAAACTGGTTTAGGAAAGTGTGTTTACATCTTTGATGAGAGAAAAAAGTTCGATTTTGTCGACCAGTGTTATCAGGATTCTGCTTACCTGTTTACATCTATTAACGATTTCAACGTATACTCTTTTTAGCAGCTCTGTATAAAGGTTGAGTAATTATGTTCTTCTTAAGCCCACAATAAATCTCCTATACTCGCAATAAGCTACAGTAAATCTTCAGTAGTAAACTCATAATACATGTAAGTAACAGTAAACCTCCAGTACAAAACTCAAAGTAAGCTACAGTAAACCTTCAGAATGAAACTCGAAATATGCCAAAGTAAATCTTCAATATGAAACTAGAAATAAGCTACAGTAAATCTTCAGTAGTAAACTCATAATACATGTAAGTAACAGTAAACCTCCAATACAAAACTCAAAGTAAGCTACAGTAAACCTTCAGAATGAAACTCGAAATATGCCAAAGTAAATCTTCAATATGAAACTAGCAATAAGCTATAGTAAATCTTCAGTAGTAAACTCATAATACATGTAAGTAACAGTAAACCTTCAGTACAAAACTCAAAGTAAGCCACAGTAAACCTTCAGAATGAAACTCGAAATATGCCAAAGTAAATCTTCAATATGGAGCTAGCAATAAGCTACAGTAAATCTTTAGTAGTAGCCTCGCAATAAGCTACAGTAAATATTCAACAAGCCACAGAAAACTTTAGTATTACACTAACAATAAGCTACAGTAAATCTTTAGTAGTAACCTCGAAATAAGCGACAGTAAGTCTTTAGTAGTAACCTCGCAATAGGCTACAGTAAATATTCAACAAGCCACAGAAAACTTTAGTATTATACTAACAATAAGCCACAGTAACATTTATTATTAAATTCGCAATGACCCACGGTAAAGATTTAGAAATAAACCCAGAAAACGTCACAGTAAATGTTTACTAGGAAATTCGTAGTAAGCTACAGAAAACCTTTGGTATTTAACCCACAATAAGCTATAGTAAACAGCTACTATTAAACCTACAATAAACCACGTAAGAAGACCTTTAGTATTACACTCATAATAAGTCATAGTAAAACTTCAGCATCAAACCCACAGTAAATCTAGTTCCAAATTTAAATCCACAATGGACCACTTCCACAAAACAAAGTTAAGGTATAAATGTAATACCAACATAATGTAGTAATCTTTAGTATGCTTCTACTATAAAGACAGTAACTTTTCAACGGAACACTTACTGTCATGGAATGAAGAATCAGTAAACGTGTTTGTTTTAGGTATGCGAACTAACTTAAAAAGTTCTGTAAAATTACTTCGTAAGAATTTTCAATTCTATGTTTTCATAAATCCCCAAAAATCATATTTTCATTTGGTACGTCTTTAAGAGCAAAGCTACACAGGCTATCTGTGTCCATTTATGGCATAGAACCCGATATTTTAACGTAATTAAAGGGCATATAAAAGACATCATTCAGAAATTAGGGTAAAGTTGGTTTTTCAATTATAACAAATGAATTACCTAAGGAGTGAGCATTTTATGATATTTGAAATACAGAGAATGTTTTAAAGACTATGGTTTGTTTTAGCGCAAAGCTACATAATGGGCTATCTGTGTTATGTCTATCATGTGGGAATCAAACCTCGTATGTTAGCATTGTAAGTCCATAAACTTGCCGCTGACCCACCGGGCGAAAACATGTAAGTTAACCACCATTTCTTTGTGATTGTCGGTGACTTGATGGACAGGCATCTGTTCCACCTGTGGAAGCAAACTGCGCTGACTGGGTTTATGAAATGCCTCCAGAACTTGGTTGATCGTTTTAGGGATATTTGATTGCTTTTTTGAAGAGAAATATTCACACAATGACATCACTGAAGACGTAGAGCCAAAGGACAGAGTTTGTCCTCATTGTTTTCCATAGAAATGAAAAAACTTGTACAGTATATTGTTTAGGACAGCGAAGGTTCTGAAAGCACATCCCAAGCCATCCAGGACAAAAGCTTTTATCATTAAAGTGAAAGCCATGGTGTAGAAGGACAACCTTTTGACCACGCCTCCCCCCCCCCTCTCCCCGAACAAAAAAACATAATAAACATAATTTTGTGATGAAGTTGGACTTACTTTGTGGCACCATTAACAATACAATATTAACCCAAGTTAAAAGTTTACAATTTACGAGCAACACTTTTAACGATTATTTTCATGTGAAAGATGGCCGAAGAAACTGTAACCATAGCAATCTCGTTCGATCACTTAACTTTAAAGTTCCCTGTCTTTAGTCTGCTTATGTGTGCTCTTGGAAGTTACAGCCCTAATGCTAATGTAAAATTGCACAAGAGAACTGGAACAACACTGACATGGCTGTTCCCCAAAAAATCCCAATCTCATGGTACCATCGCCATTATTAGGAAGCCTAAAACTGAATACAATTTTTTCCAAATTCAGTGTGTTTTCTGTGATTAATTACGTTTCAAGAACATAATAACTTGTGAGTTTAAGGGAATGGCTGGAAATAATCACGTTTTTGAGGAAGAAAAATATATTTCGTTTGCTCTGGTAATAGGTGTGCCCTAAAATGATTATTTTTAAACATGCTTGCTAATGACATTTTCTTAAGGAAACACTGACTTATAGTTAACAACAACACAACAACAAAGAGTTCTTAAAGAAGCAGGCGTGGGGTTGTCCGAATGTGACGAAAACTACTTTTGTTTCTTTCATTTAGTTATGGAAATCGATCATTTCTGTTATCTAATAACAAAATTCTATAACAATTTTTTTATGTTACTGTTTATTTACTTACTCGACCCTTTTGGGCCTTAAATGCTTTTCTACTTGTGTTTCACCATTCCCATTTTTTATTGCAAGAAACTTTGCAGGAAAATATTATTATGACATCAGTTGAACGATATTAAGAAGCAGTGAAATCCATGTTTGCTTATTCGCGATGTAATTCATAATATTTATAGTCATTTTCTGATCATTTACCTTATATTTTATTCAATATTTTCCATTTAATTACACTGTATATTTACGATAAAACATCATTAAAAAAAGTAATCAGAGTTATCAAATGACTGATTTTCAAAGTGCTAAGTCACTTTTGTATTTAAAACGTTTTATACATAAATTACATAAGTAAAATAAGTAGAGTAAGAACTTTGTACAGAACTCAATTATTACGTAAAATGTTATTCAAATTTGACTTTCATTCCTTGTTTTAAAAAGATGAATTTAGTGAACTATAATAAACTAACTAACGCTCAGGGAAGATGCAGTGGTCCTCAAGGGTAACAATGGAGGGTCAGATCCGGATGCCAACCCTCTGTACCACTTCGTGTGGCCTTAAGGGTACCTGCAAAGTTCGATGACAATCGATCCAGCTGTTCGCCAGTTATAAGCGGACACACACACACAGACTTTTGTCAATTAATGGTTTAAATTGATAAGAAATAAAAAAGAAAGCTTGCTTAACAGGAGTACCAACTCAAAATTTCAACTAATTTCTCAGTTCTATTAAAAAGTAGAACGTTTCTCAAAATTACATAGAGATTGAAACGTGCTTATAAACGTGTTAAAAATTAGTCTTATCTGGACTGAAACAGAGGTTATACATTCTGTAAATTATTTCAAAAAGATCATAGTCTAATGGTTTGTCTGTTAGCTATGCGTAACTACTAGTATATTTACCCTGATCACTGGATAATGGTTTGTCTGTTAGCTATACGTAACTACTAGTATATATATATACCCTGATCACTGGATAATGGTTTGTCTGTTAGCTATACGTAACTACTAGTATATATACCCCGATCACTGGATAATGGTTTGTCTGTTAGCTATGCGTAACTGCTAGTATATATACCCTAATCACTGGATAATGGTTTGTCTGTTAGCCATACGTAACTACTAGTATATTTACCCTGATCACTGGATAATGGTTTGTCTGCTAGCCATACGTAACTACTAGTATATTTACCCTGATCACTGGATAATGGTTTGTCTGTTAGCTATACGTAACTACTAGTATATATACCCTGATCACTGGATAATGGTTTGTCTGTTAGCTATACGTAACTACTAGTATATATACCCTGATCACTGGATAATGGTTTGTCTGTTAGCTATACGTAACTACTAGTATATATACCCTGATCACTGTAGATCCATAAAATTGCTACTGGTAAATTTTGTGATGAATCTGCACTTTCTCACACCTACTGATGTATGTACGAAAAACACAAAATACAAAAAAAACAACAACATGGGAATTAGGCACCATTTCCATACGAATGTCAGGATAATTTCTGATATATGGTCACTTGATGGACAAACATCTGCCTCACATGAAAATTCAAACCGCACTGGTCAGGCCTGTAAAATGCCTCCCAAAAGTTGATCGGCGGCTGTGGACAAATGTGACCTTTCCTTCAGAAGTGAAAAATATGGTTATGAAAAAGAACTTTCTGGTCTAAGATCGACACTCTGATGAAGCTCAACACATCTTCTACTGGTACTGTGAACAAGATAATAAACAATGATTTGAAGTTGACGAAAGCTCACAAGTTTACAAGCTTCAAGCAATACCTTGAAATCAACAATTATTTTCATGAGAAAAATGGCGGAACACCTGAAATTAAAGTAATTACCCGTCAATTTCTCTACCTGTGAAACGCTAATGAATTTTGGTACCTGTGGGCCAACTTAAAAGTATGTTTGTTGGGTGGGTGCTTCCCATTAATAGTTGATTCCAATT
>NW_013666133.1:310435-316170 GCF_000517525.1 Limulus polyphemus
GTTTTTTTTTATGTTTTAAAATGTATAATAATTTGCAGATTTCATAAAAGATCGACCGCTTACCCAAACACTTGTCAAAAGATATGGATGAAAATTGTTATTAACACACAGAACCACGGAAAAATTATTTCTTAAAACTCAAAGAAAAAAGTTTACGTCTAGATTTTCTAAATAAGTGCAGGATCTATCTAACAGTATCTACTTTTTACAATTTATGGTTGCTTCATGAATAATTGGTTGTAATCGATCATACAAGGAGAATCAAATACAGTTCTTAATGTATGAAATAAGTCACCAGCAGAAAAATGACAAAATGCTAAACGCGCAGTTAAAGAATTCGCTGAATGCCTTAAAATCACTATGTCAAATACCGAAGAAGATTTCTGACATTAGTGCTGCAGTATATGGGTCAACAATCCCATTATGTAAAGAAAACATTTCAGAAAGTCATAAGTAAGACATATCCCCATAGGAGGTTATCATGTGTTTTCAAGTTAATTCTTAGAACTAAAAAACGTTTTTCGTTTCAAGGACAGAATTCTAAAACTGAAAAGGTTGTGTATAAATTTGAACGTCAAGTCTGTGCAAAGAAGTGCATAAAATCTATCACTAGATCGTTAAACATTCATATCATAAAACATGTCCAGAAAAAATAGAGCATGGATTTCTTCTAGTATTACGAAGTGTTCTCTGAATGTAACTGTAGATTTTAAGCACAAGTTCTGCAGTATTACCTAGAGCTGATGACGTATTGCAGTTACTGATAAAAGAAACTTTGCCGATTACTAAACGAAGCTATCTTTAAACCAATAACGGTCGGTTTATCCTTTGCACATAAGTCTGTAAAATATTTGTAAAACTGTTATTATTAAGTATGCTGACGTGTAAATATTTAGTAAATCTTAGGCCTAAGAGATTAGCAGGCTAATGGAAAGGTGCATAAAAAAGAGTAGGACAACATTTACATGCCTGTTATCCAAAGATGTTTGATCTCGTGGAAACAGAACTGCAGAGCCGTTTGGAAATAGATTGTCAAGTTAAAACTAAAAATACGTTGGAAGTATAATATCCATGGTTTTTCGCTACAATAAATCTGTCCTGGTGGAAAAGAGTCATCGCTACACTGAAAATAGGTGGGTGGGCCAGCCGAAGGAAACGGAACTGTCTTTATTCCAGCGGAAGAAAATGAATGGAATCGTCGGTATACACTAGAGAAAGTTAGGCCTGCGAAAGTAAGAACTCCTAATTTAGGTTGTTATACTTGTCCATTTCTTGTATTTCATTATGGCCAACCTTAATTTTTGATTGATGTTATCCAATAACACAGACAAAAACTGAAATATCCAGAAAATATTATGACATATTCTGAATCAAGTTGTTCAATAGGGGTATAAAAAAGTGCACTACACATCAGATTACCGAGAAAAATAAATACTATTAGCGAAGTGCGAAATAAACATCTACCGTGGACTAAATGGCTAGTGCTTTGGATTCGAGGCGAAATCGCAATTTCGCGGTTTGCTCGAGCCATGTTGTTGTGCCCTTTGACTTCAGTCTTCTTAGTTGTAAATTAACACCGGCCGGCAGTTTGGTAATAACCTGCGATGGACTAGCATCCCACCTAGGATGAACGTACCACCATTCTCACCCGCTTGTGCCATAGGAGACAAGAGTTAAGCACCGGTTTTGTGTTCCTTTCAGGGTTAACTTACATTACATACATCACCTTACGTTGGTTGTGGTTACTTAAAACACATTAATAGTATTTATTATGCTAATTAATGTGTAGAACAATTAAATTGCCAAAATGTTCTAATTCTACATGTCTACATGTTTAGAATCTTAGAAAAAAATGGAACTATCGAACTGAAACTGCGTGCCTTGTAATATCACAAAATTTTTATATTGACATTAGTTTTATTGAACGGGTTTTATTCTTAGTTAGTTTTTTTTTCTATCTAAAGCCCGAACTACTGGAAGTCTGAAAAAATCCTTTATTAAAGAACATTTAAGGGCAATCTAAGATATATATATATCCTGCAATTTGTATGCTTCTCGTGCCATTATACATGTTATTAAACATCTACTCTATCCCTTAAAAACCTCCAGTATCCATGAATTACTGCTATAAGCCCACTTATTTCTTGTTAGAGCACACAGTAGCTAGAAGTTCTTATATTTATTTATCGTTCTCTGCTGACTCATATTTTCGCAATTTTTAGAATCGTTCGTAAACGTTGATTGCATAAATCTCTTAGGCTTTATCAACTAGTGACTACGGAGTTACAGATCCCCATGCGGGGAATAGGCTCCCAGTTGTCTGACGTTGCTTTATTTTCCTGTTTTACATCGATTTGTGGAACATATAAAGCGAAAAAGAAATATATTTGTTTAGCCTGGCTTTGTAGTATCATTTAACTACACCGTGACTTTCTAAACATATTTTGCTTGCATTATTTTTATTTAGACGGCGACATCGTTTCGCTACTTTTATCTTTAAAGTTGTATTAACGTTATTGAATATAATGTCTCAAATAATTTTATTCTTATTTTCATTATTTTCCATTATTACTTTTTACACTTATGAAGATTATCTTGCAAGGTTTCCTTAGTATGTGGATTTAGAACTAACAGAAGTCTTCTAAGGTGTTTGTTTGTTTGTTTTGAATTTCGCGCAAAGCTACACGAGGACTATCTGCGCTAGCCGACCTTAATATAGTAGTGTAAGACTAGAGGGGAGGCCGCTAGTCATCACCACCCACCGCCAACTCTTGGGCTACTATTTTACCAACGAATAGTGGGATTGACCGTCACATTATGGCGTCCCCACGGCTGCAAAGGCGAGCATGTTTGGTGGAATAGGGTTTCAAACTCGCGAGTCGAGCACCCTAACCGCCTGGCCATGCCGGGCCAACTTTAATAAATATTTACATCTTAATTCATGGAATATAACGCTTTAAATGGCGATGCATGGTCTATTGAGCGGTAAAGTGACCACACGGACCGAGTATAATCCAATGGTTAACGTGTCATGCTATGGATATCTGAATCCAACATTAGCGATCGTGGATGCACTATAATGGCGACGGCCAAATCCTATTATTCGGTCAATCAAGAGTAGTTCAAACTTTGAGGTAGATGCTGATGCCTTGCTTCCTTCCCTCTAGTCTATTAGTTCAAAATTAGTGACGGCTGGCGCAGATAGTCTTTGATCTTTGGCTAGCTAACCACCTGGCCATGCCGGGCCCTTCTAAGGTGCCGAAACTCGTGAGGTTTTATTGGGATTGCGTCTGAAATTACTGTTAACAACAAGGATATTGAACTGATGATTTAATGGTTCTAATCACAACAGGATTTAGTTTCTTGTGTATTAATGTATGACGCTGTGTACCTTTAATCAGTTTGCTATATACAGAGAGTAAAGTAAGATACATTAAGACGAATTTGAATATGCCAATTAGCGAATTATGTGACAACCACAGCCACTATTTAGTCATGACGTAACGGAATGTTTCATAACCGGAACGGAATGTTTCATAACTACATTTGGCATTGGTTGGTGTTTCTTAGCTAGTGTCATGCCACCAAGAATAAAGATTGTGTTTCAGATATCTTTTATACCGTAGAGGTTTTATAACACTAGCTTAGCTTTCTCCTTAGTTTATAATACTCATCTGAGAATCCGTTGATATAAATATTTATGAATTCTATTCCTAGGCTGTATAGCTAAGATGAAAAATGTTTTCCTTCCATGAGATTACAGGTTTTAATAAAAACATCAACTGCTGTTTGGAATACTCTGAATTCCAAAACCTACCTTTTTCATGAACGACAACATGCTTGTAGATAGCACGTCTTCAAAGTAGCTGTACTTCTGATTTAATCTTCTGGTTCAGAAAAAGTCATTTTTCTACTTTCCGAGTTGGTTGGATGTTTTTTTCTATTATGACCAAACTTCAGTTTCAACTGAGGAAATTAACAGACTTTCAACGTACTTCAACTGCTCTCTATTTAACACTGATTATATGTGTCTGTTTATGTAGACGTAAATATACATTTTATTGGTCTAACACTGTTTTCACTAAATCTTTTCCTTCAATATGGCAACAAAATACTGTTTCCATAGAAACTTGTGTTGGTAAAAATAACAAAGGTCATCAATTACGGTCAAAAATGTGTTCCTGGATTGAGAAATCGAAACCAGTGATTTCAATCATGCATTGTACGCAGGATGCAGCTTCACGGACCAAATATAAAGGCAAGGAATGGATGATAGATATGTTATGAAGAAGGAGGTAGTCGTAGAAAAGTCTTATCTTTAATCAACTTGCTATTCACCAGACACACAAGTGAACGATCGATTGCAGACCACAGGCCAAGCTGTGGTCCTATTGTAATTGACGTTATATTCTCCAAAGCCTACCTGAAAAGAAATAAAACATTTGAAGATTTTATTAAATGTTTTCTTGGATAAATCATCTAAACAGTCGTAAGCATTTTTATGAGCTATGAGCAAGTGAAACTGATTTTCGCTTCTGACGATTCAGTTGACATTTGTTATGTTAATTTCAAGTTTAAACTAATATCTAAAGACACCACAAATTAAGCTTAACGTATACGTTAACAACAGAACGGCTCATCGCTCTTAAAAAGAAATATTAATTTACTTTCTCTTTACCAACAGCTCTAGCTATTAGCATGTGCATAACAACGTGATGTATCATACCAAGGTGAACTCAGCTGATGATATGATATTACTGTTTAAATAATGAGCATTACATCTTGATAGTGAACATTTGAGAGTTGTAAGAACCTCAGAATTTTCTATAACTGAGTACAATAAAGGTTGCTATATTCGGCACTGACATGTTGTTAAGGTATGTTTCATTTGAGATGTGTTACCAAATGCTTCATTTCGAACCCACGATTAGCTTTAACGTCACCTAAAAATGGTGTCAGAACCAGGCAACATGGAGAAATTTTGACATTACGAAATGCTGAAGTAAAATAGGAAAATCATACCGGAAAACATTAAACAAGGACGAAAGCAGATTTTTAATTTGTTAGGCCTTAGTGACAGGCAGACTTTTGCACCAAGTATGGAAAGAACATCCTAAACTATCCTATCTTCTAGCGCGCATGACAGGAGATAATTTAGTTACATAGCTACATGGGTCGTTGTTATCATGTATTGCTACTAGGCAAGTCGTGCATGTCGTAACTGTGTTACTACTGAGTAAGCAACACAATTTTTTTTAGTTTAAGCAATAGAAGATCTATTGTGTCAGCGTTGTTTAGGAATACATTCACAGTTTAGTTAACATTAGGCCCTATAAATCATTTAGCAGCTTATACGATCACCTAAGTCAAATTTTGAATTAATTACTGATTTTATTATCATTATAACAGGATACTAATTACTTTATGTCATACGTTTTGGTTGCTAATCTGCTACCGTGTACAAAGAAGTTGTGTTTTGTTAACCATCACGTCTAGGAATGTCCAGGTCGTTTATGTTTGAATTGTTTGTTATGAATTTCGCGCAAAGCTACACGAGGACTATCTACGCTAGCCGTCCCTAATTTAGCAGTGAAAGACTAGAGGGAAGGCAGCTAGTCATCACCACTCACCGCCAACTCTTGGGCAACTCTTTTTACCAACGAATAGTGGGATTGACCGTATCATTATAACGCCCCCACGGCTGAAAAGGCGAGCATGTTTGGGTCACTGATGAG
>NW_013666133.1:316453-317663 GCF_000517525.1 Limulus polyphemus
GTTTCTTTTTGGTGAGTGTAAAACACGTAAATACACCATTTTAACTTAATACATTGTTGAAGTGCAAGTACTCAGTCTAAACATACTAATTGTTAAACACTTAATATTGCATCGTGAGTTTAAAATGATACAAATTTGTTAAATAAATTACTTTAAAGCATATTGTAAAAAAAGATGCCTCAAAACATAACTGTTTGTATGTAATTAAGCACAAATCTACACAATGGGCTACCTGTGCTCTGCCCACCACGGGTATCGAAACTCAGATTCTAGCGTTGTAAGTGCGCAGGCATGTACCGCTGTGCCACTGGGGGTGTGTGTTATATGTTACTTTATTCTATGCTAGGAGATTGAACATGCTAAGCACTTATAAAGTTAAACACGTTTAATAATTCTTCCTTGAATAGGATAAAATGGTGTAAAACAAATCAAATTTGAACGGGTAATTCGGAATGCCTATAATAATAGTTGTGTGATTTCTTCGTTGGAGATGTAGTAGTAAATATAAAGAGAAGGCTACGGATAATCTTAGCGCACGAACATTCGAATGACTAGTCTGATAACGTCAAAACCAGAACGATGCGTTAAACTATATATTCAGCATGGAATAATAAGTTGTGTAACTGGAGTATGATATCTGCTACGAAAGGATCATTAGTTCGTATACATAAGTTTAGTATTTCCATACTGTTTAACATCTGCTTTATTAAGCACGTTGTATCGATCAACGAAAGTCGAGGCTCCAGTAGTTCTAATCTAGAATGATGTATTTGCAATTTAAATGAATAATGAAGATGTTTACGATGATTATCATCAGTGACAAGAGATGAAGGTATCGTATAAGGAGATCAACCAGCTGCCCAATTACCATACAAGATAAAACAAACGTCTAGATCGATAAAACACGTGTATAAACTATATATCTATGTCCAATAGTAATTACATATTTAAGTTTGATTTTCAGACTGCTGGTTATTAAGCTTACCTAACATGATACAAACATAGAAAGAAATGATTCAATCTGTTTCCAAAAAACAATATTTTGAACAAGCGATTGGTGTCAAATTTTAAGGCTATCGGTTACCTTCCCATCAAAGCGTGCCTGGCATGGCCAGGTGGATAAGGCGCTCGACTCACAATCTGAGGGTCGCGGGTTCCAATCCGCATACCACCAAACATGCTCGCCCTTTCAGCCGTGGGGGCGTTATAA
>NW_013666133.1:317954-330154 GCF_000517525.1 Limulus polyphemus
CGGCTAGCGCAGATAGCCCTCGTGTAGCTTTGCGCGAAATTCCAAAAACCAAACAAACAAACCCATCAAAGTACTTATATCGAACTGTATAAATGTTTATAGAATATATGGAAAGGTTCAGCTGATTTTAACAGCATCGTTTCTCGGCAGTACAGCAATATTAGCACGAGTATCAAAGACTGAGGCGATTGTACACATTTAAGACTTTGTTGATTATATTCAAACTACAAAAATCTGGAACCTCAAAATATTTAATCAGTTAGTAATTAAAGTTTGTAAGAGACGTGGCAACTGAAGTTTCACCATTTATATAACAACAACAGAACATACACACAAACTAGACTAGAAGAATAGGTAGAAAAAAATAATAAACGCATTATGGATTTTCAGAAAATTACGAATTTTCGTTACAAAATAGGTTTATTTTGTCGAATTTTCTCGCTAAGCTACTTAAGATGTATCTGTGCTAGCCGTCCCTAATTTTGAGTGGATAGACTAGATGGAAAACAGCTAGTCACCACCACCCACAGCCACCTCTTAAGCTACTCTTTACCAGCGAATAGTGAGATTTACCGTCACATTATAACCCTCCTCTCGACTGGAAGGGTGAGCAAGTTCGGCGACGGGTTTCGATTTTGCAATCCGTACATTGCGATTCGAGTACCTTAACCATAAAACCATATCAGACCAAAAATATTAATGATACAATCTCCTTTATTCATCAAATGTGGTATAATTTAATGCTTCATAAAACTTTTACAAGTGTTGCTAAGGCATTTTATTTTTATTTTTAGAATGTTGTTTTAGCACGAAGATATACAATGGGCTATCTGCACTCTGTCCACCGCGGGGAATCGAGTCCCTGATTTTAGCGTTGCATAAATATAAATTTACCGCTTTCTCACGAGAGGGACGTTCTCAGAAGGAAAAACTATTTTAAAATCGTGCCTAAATGAATCTGGTATGACAATAATATTCATGAAGAAAACGTAATATAAACATTGAATAAAGAAAGATTGATAATTTAACTTATCATTATACTTTATAAAGAACCTTGATAAATTGGACATAATGAGTTTATTATGCCCCAATTTTTTTTGATAAACTGTTAAATCTTCACTTAATGAATTATTTTACTAAAAGCTGCTTAGTATTTTTTATTGGTCTTCGTATTTACATGTGAATATTATAGTTTTCTAAGTTAGTAAGATAATAATGCCCTTATGAGTTACTTCACAAAACTTAATTATCTCATGTACAGTAGCTGGATATAAAAAAAAATACGCTATACATTAATGATTTTAGAAAATTCCATAATTCTTATAAACTAACGCTCTTAGAAACAATGGTTACCTGTTAATTATTTCATTGGACAAAAAAAGGTTTGGTTGATAGCTCCCCCCCCCCCTCCAAAAAAATAAAAATAAATGTCGCTTGGTATTAAGTTCAAAATCAACCAAAGTTATAAACTCTGTTTAATAAGCATGTTACAATATTTCTGTTGTACCGGAGCGGGATAAAGCTGTCAAATTATGTTAGGAGTCCAGTAAAAATCCTTTTTTTTTTCTTTCTGTGTATTGATGTGCCCAATCCGTTAATGTTACGGTTAATGAGGATGTCTAAAAAGGTAAATTATTATTATTTTCAACCTCACAATTGAACTTAATGGCAGGATGTTGTGTCTTTTATTATTTTTCACAATAAGGATCACTGCTCTAAATTCTTAGAATATCTGAACTCACAACCTCCCGCCATTAAGTTTACTTGCGAGGTTGAAAAAAAAATTTTGTTTTCGCAAACTATAGTTTTTTTGAGTAAACTATTTGAGAAAATGGTGTAAGAGATAAACAGAAAACAATACCAATAACAAATGTAGCAAATCACTTGAATTACTAATTCACGAAAGTACAAAGCTTATTCAAGTGTTTAAACTGAAGCAAAATCAATAATATATTTTGACATTACTTGGAACACAACTCTTCCTCTCTCTCTTCATTTTTATATATTCTGTTCACCTTTGGGCGATTTTGTTTAGCCGTAAAAAACAATGATATTTCTAGTTTGTTTGTAATTAGGCACAAAGTTACACAATGGGCTATCTGTGCTCTGCCCACTACGGGTATCGAAACCAGGATTCTAGCGTTGTAACTCCGCAGACATCCCGCTGTACAACTGGGGGGGGCGAGCGTTTTCGAGAGTGGAACAATTCAAACGTTACAGGATTCGAAATACGAGACAAAGCACTTAATAACAAGAAAATATGTTCTACACGTGCAGACGTTCTTAGTAATCGCAAGCCTGGACAAGTCTTTTATCATAAACAAATAGAAAGAAAAAAATTCATTTACATTGTTATATTGAAACTTTAAAAGTAATTTGGATCTGCATATTATCAAATCAACAGTTGCAAAATTCGCTTACAGTCTGATTCCTGGATTGATTATATAAAGTCGTTTTTGTTGTCGTTGTTTTTCCATAAGGGCTTACCAGTTTGTAAATATTTCTTGAGAAAATTTGTCATTTTTTGATACAATGTCATTGTATTCATAGTAGTACAGGACTGAGCTCGGCCTAGAGATGAGCGTGCTCACTGCGAACCCGAGAGTTCATTGTTTTTGACTAGTCTTGGAAAAAACGAAACACGTTTTGCACTTCGGGTAGGAAAAAAATGTGAAGTTCAAATCTCACTGTTTGGTTACGTGAGAGAATACAATGAACTGGTGGTAGGTGGTGTTGACTAACCCCTTCCCTTTAGTTCCTTTACTGAACATGCTCGTCATATTAGCCGTAGGAACGCTATAATGCGACGGTCAATCCCACTACTCGCTTTTAAAAGAGTAGCCCAAGAGATAGTGGTAGGTGATGTTGACTAGATGCCTTAGTTATTGTGTAACTTTGCATGAAAATGATGAGACACTTTAGGCTGGTTGAAAAATAGAGAACTGACAGAACAAACCCATAATTCTGATATGTTTTTATACCTTGAAATATAAGCGCATTAGAGCATACCAAGTTATAAAGTATTTTTTTAGTTATTGTGTAACTTTGCATGAAAATGATGACTGGTTGAAAAATAGAGGACTGACAGAACAAACCCATAATTCTGATGTGTTTTTATACCTTGAAACATAAGAGCATTAGAGCATACCAAGTTATAAAGTATTTTTCCTTGCAAATGTATTAGGTTAAACATATCGAAAAAGATATATATATATATATATCATAAAATCACAGAATCATGTAATAAACTTATATTTAATATACACAAATGAATCAAAATCAAAATGGAGTTTACGGTACAAAAATGTCGTTAAAATGTATGCAATCATATTAAATTGTACATTGATAGTTTGATAACTTTTCTCAATAAAAATGGCGCGGCTTTAAATAAAAACAGTGATAACAAGTTTTTGTCCCTTAGAGGAATTTCCACATGGAATATTTATCACAGTTTACTGTTTGTTCGTTGAATCTCGCGCAAAGCTACTCGAGGGCTATCTGCGCAAGCAACCTCTGGCTTAACGGTAGCAAAAATAGTAAGGTACTTTATAGGAACCATATCCGGCATTAAGTCATTTTTTTTTTTTGGAAAATCTATAGGAATATGCTCTATTTTATAAGGAATCCAGATTTACGCCGACTTGTAATTGGATGATGTTTTACCATAATTCAGGCAATGGTCGTGGCATTGTTTTAGTACATGATCTATGGAACACTCACCATTCCAGAACGTTTTTGCGAAGCCTGTGAATAACTGATGAAACAACGATCAGAATCTCTGGGTGTTTGTTGTTGTTGAGATGGATTCAAAGCTAACCTGCAAATGGAAAGAAGCAAAATGTCTGAGGTGTTACGAGTGTGACACGTGTGAATGTGACCACGACGGCACACCAGTTGCTGAAAAAGTTAGCTGTAAGGGAGGTCAGAGAAGTTCCGCTGGAGGAGAGGTGCTGTCTAGGCCCAAAGAGAAGTACGTCTTCCATACAGGAGAAGTAAACTTACGAAGGTATCAGACGATTTGACTTCGAATAGGAAATAAGAGCAGAAGGAGGAGAACGATTCAACATGAGGTAAGGACCAGAGAATACGAAGTCTTTGAGTGAAGTTAAAGAATATTACAAGGTTAAGTGGAGAGAGTAGTACTACTATAATTGCGAATCAGTATAACCATAGCATGTAGATGGTCCACTTTGGTAGAATAGAAATAACTTAAAGACTACTCGGATCACAGAAAACAGCACGGCAGAATGATCCTTAGATCATGCCCCCACAGCTACATACCTTACTCTTACGTTTCGGAGTTCCGGATCTGATAAGACACCCCATCGCATACTAAAATAGTCATATTTTCTGCTGTTGTGTCAGAAGTGATAGGCTAGACTAGAGAGGTCACAGCTAGTCAACATTACCTACCACCAACTCTTGAGCTAATGTTTACCAGAGAATAGTGGGATTGAGCGCACTTTATGATGCCGCCACTGCTGAAAGGTCAAGCATGTTCGAGGGTGTGTTTCGACCCTGCGATACGCAGATTGCGAGATGAGCGCCCTAAGCACCAGACAAAGCTTACTTACATGTGATCAATTCGATAATTTTTATAGAAAAATGAAAGAATTGATATGGACAATGATATGCATTACTATAATAAAATTGGCAATCTATAACTGCAAACGGCTCCCAGGTGGGTCAGGGGAAAGCTTCAGGGCTTCTAATGTTAACATACGGGGTTAAAGCTTTACAACGGATACAGACCAGGTAACCTTTGTGCATCTTTGCGCTAAATCAAACAACAATTATATATATTTCTGTGAGAAACGATTATACTTTAAAGATCATTGTTACTATAAACTAGTATAAAACGAAATATGCGATCTCTACATTGGATCAAAATTGTGTTTTATTCAATTATGATATTTAAAAGGAAGAAGGATCAACAGAGAAAAATTAGCATTAGAAAAAAAAAAGTCCATTTGTTCTGATCAAAGAAAGTCCAGTTTTTGAACGTGCTGAGGTAATTGTTTCTTTTCTGGTGTCATATGTTATTCAAGTGAAAAATGGCATTTCATCTTACTTAAGCTGAATGGAAAGAAAAATTTTTTTTTACGGATCCATGTCTTTCATTTAGTGATATTTTGGAGTATATTTACGGATCCATGTCTTTCATTTAGTGATATTTTGGAGTATATATTTTTTTGGTTTGCAAAAATAATGACAATAAACTTGTACACTCACCGCAGATATATCTCAATAAATATAAAAGTACTATTTCAAATTATGTTTTTAAATTAAAATTTTTTATATTTCACTCTGGAGTATAGGGTTATCAGCTGGCGTTTAAACATAAACACAAACCAAGTATAATATCAATTACTTGAATATTAAGAGTCTAATCTTCTTTATACGCTATGAGCAGATAGATACACTAATGATGATCCACACAAATAGGTTTTTCCCCCTTTTGCCAATTAGTTACTTAATACTGAGTTTCTGATCTTGCTTGAAACACAACTTTAATTAAAGTATATTTAATCTTAAAGGCTTTCCCCTATTTTTCTACTGAATTGCTTTAACTGAGATTTTGTAACATTGGGAGCTAACCTACGAGATAATCTACAACCAAGTTTTAAGATGTATTGAAGTATTGAAAAACCAGATGTAAGCCAACTGCTAGCTTATCACTTAATTACCTCAGCTACCAGTGTTTGAGTTTTGAAGATATGCTGCCTTTGAGCACAGAGAAGATATAAAAACAGAAGATATATATAAATCTCGTGGAAACAAGAAGGCCTTCACATCCTGATTTTCACTTTTAGCAACTGATACCAATCTTTAATTTGAAATAAAAGTCATCAAAGGCTGTTATTATATCAAATAATTATATTTAGAAATTTCATTACGTAGGGATCTTAACGTCAATAAGGAATACAATCTTGTACACACTTGTCGAAAAATAAATAAAGATACAACAATTAATTTTATTTTTAGATTATTTTTTGAGGGGTGGAGAGAGTGTCAGAAATTTACTGTTTTATATAAATATCATCGCAGAGACAATGCAGTTTGATTCAAAATTGAATTTCTTCAGGAATACTAGGTGAATTAATAAAATGCTCAGCACAGGCTTTCTTCACATCTACGATATGCGTTGATATAATGTATTCCGTAAATTACTGATGCACGGGACTGCCGGTTCTTCTAATTATTAGTAACGAGACATTCTATTTTATTTCATTGTTAGTTTTGTGCTGTTGCGCTAATGGGTCTCTTTCATTCAGGGTTATTTTGACTTCTGAATAGGCACATTGTTATTTCATAAGGCCCCCCCCCAGTGGCACAGCGGTATGTCTGTGGACTTCCAACGCTAGAATCCGGGTTTCGATACCCGTGGTGGGCAGAGCGCAGATAGCCCATTGTGTAGCTTTGTGCTTAATTACAATTACAAACAAACAAACAATTATTTCAGGAAGATTTGCAGAATCGTTACAATATAAACAAATTGTTTTGGCCTTGGATTTCAAGAATTGATAATTTTTTTCAAATAAGGTCATGAATCGTGTTTAGTTCATATACATAAACGCACAAATAGACGTAGCATACGTCACTGGATCAACTGAAGTGTTAAGTAAGCAACACTAAGAACAAAGTATATAAAAAAAGGCATTCATCATTCAAAGAAACAAGATTAAGATACCAAAAATACAAAGTATCAGAATACCTATTTCAATAAGATTAAAATTATTTGAGTAATATTTTTTTTTTGCTACAGTAAAAACTACGTAACAGCAATAGTCAGTTGAATTACTTTGTTTCCTGTAACTTTTGACGAGTAATTATAATATTTGCTACCACTCTGTATAGCTAGATAACAGGGCATATGTAAAAGCTTTTAGCCACATAATTTGAGAGACATAAATTATGTGAAAAATCTCGGCAGCGCCATTTTAACGCTATCCAGAGAGATTTGATATTAAATATTTTATGCTCGGTTTGTCACTGAATTATTAAAAGTTTTTAAACTTTGACTTATATAAAATGTTGTGTAACCGCTTGTACGTAACGCTAAAAAAGATTTCACTTTTTTAAAAAATCCTGAATAGGAGTTTAAAATAGTTTGTCGCAGTATAGTGGTCTTAAATTACATCTTTTGGAATTTTTATAAAGCATTTAAGGAACTGCGGTAGCGACTGTGAAACAAGGCATAGCTAACTTTATTGAAAAGTTATTAATGGTTTATTGCAGTTTTATCTCTTATCATTTAAAGACTCGCGAAAACAAATTCATAACGGTTCACGATTTAAGACGTTCTATAAGGCTTGAAGAAATATTTTCAGATCCATTTTGTTTTTAAAATCTTCTATTATGTTTAATGTAAATACCCATGAAGAAATTTTCAAATCACAATGTTAATTATTTAATATTTTAAATGTAATAAATAAGTGCTAACTAATTTGAGTGAATTTCGTTGTTGTACGGTATACTCCTTAATCCTTTAGAGAGTGACCATTAATCTTCAAATGATAACATGACCGTGACACATGATTCAGTTCTACACTCAATCTCTAGGGGTAATATGGTTTCGAGAACAAGGTAAATTTTTTCCTGATTTTGCCTCCACATGAAAGCACATTTGAAGTAATACAGATGTATGTCAACCATTAGTTTAGAGGTGAAAAACAGCGCTTGCAAGTGCTACCTCATACTCATCAAGAACTTTCTTTTATTAAGTGCTTAATTAGTACGAAATTTTGTCCAACGAAAACCAATTTATTTGACAAAATCACAATTACACTTTCTTCATTCAAATACATTTATATTTTTAGTTCTTTTTTCACATTCGTGTAATATCGATGTGAATCAAGTGTATCACTAAAATAACCATGTAATCTAGTGCCTTATTTCAAACACTAGACAGGAAGAGATAAATGAAGTAATAAAAAAAATTAAATGTGTGACGGACGAATAAAACCTGCATTTAGGAGCAAAATAAACGCCAGGACTTGTTTGTTTGTTTTGAATTTCGCGCAAAGCTACACCAGGGCTATCTGCGTTAGCCATCCCTAATTTAGCAGTGTAAGACTAGAGGGAAGGCAGCTAGTCATCACCACCAACCGCCAACTCTTCGGCTACTCTTTTACCAACGAATAGTGGGATTGACCGTTACATTATAACGTCCCCACGGCTGAAAGGGCGAGCATGTTTGGTGGGGTGGGGATTCGAACCCTCAGATTGCGAGTAGAGCGCCCTAACCACCTGGCCATGCCAGGCCGCTAGGACTTGTCTAAGAGGATATTCATCAAGTAGAAGTTAGTTAATACAGTAATTCAATGGAGTCTTGCACCGTCATTGAGGAAATACTTATGATACCGTAAATTATTTGTAGTTGGTAAGATACTGTGTTAAATTGTGAGACAGTAAAATATGTCCACTAACACCTGGTTAATGAAGCCATTTCTGTACACTATATACAGAAGTTTGTTTCAAATTCAGTACGATGCGAGCTGTATTTTATCGAAGAGGTTTGATTCTGGGTTTTAATCGGACAAAAAACGTACGTTCTAAAAGGTGTGATGTAAAATCGACTTCAGTCTTTTCTGCAGGCCTTGCAGAATTTACCAATCATCACGTATATCTTTTAAACTCGATAACAGATTGAAAGCCCAACAGAACAGGCCGTTAGTAACACGCATGGGCCGGGCGTGACTCGGTGGTTATCGTGACCGGACCGTGAACCTGAGTTTGCGGGACCGGTTTGCTTAATAACGTTGTAAATTATCAGTTCACAATGAGTGAGAAATATCTAACGACAATGTCTTCATTGCTGAAGTTGCCGCTATGTCAAGAATACAACGAGTTCTAATAATGCCATCACAATGTTAAGATTTTGCATTGTTCTGCCTTATGTAGCCACTTGGTTTATTCTCAGATCTCATTGGCTCATCACAAAACGGACTTACTCGAGAGTTTGTATGTAATGGATTAGAGTAAATTCGTATTATGATCTTCACGATCATACGGTTAATTAGGTTTCACAAGCCAGTCCAATATAAATCTCTTGTAGGTAAGAGATTAATAGATGTTGCTAGACAATTTAATTGATGCAATAATGAAGCAGTAATAATAATTTAGTACGTTCTTATTAAATAAAGTAATTTGTGCCTACCATACGTTGAGGGGTTGGTGACATCGTATACGGAATCAACCATGTGATATCACTACAAACTTGTTCTCACATTCCTGCTCGTTGAAGAGCAGTTACATTTTCACACAATTTTCGCCAAATAAGTTCAAATATTTGAAATGACGGATGTGGCCTGGTGGTTAGAAGGCCCTGACCACACGAATCCACGTGTTCTTTCGCGTTCCATTGCCTTAAAAATGCGTTTCGCACTTTGGGGCCGTAGGTGCGCAATAAGAGTGACAGTCAAATCTCAACATTAGGTCAGACAAGTGTAGCTAAAGAGATGGTAGCTGCCTTTTCTCTAGTTTTTCAGTTCAAAATTAGGAACAGCTATACGCATATAACTCTTATGTAGCTTTCTTCGAAAATTCTAAATAAAAAACAATATTTTTAAAGGACAGAAAAGTACCACCTTATGAATGGAAAATCGCAACAATTACAGTACTCGTATGTAATAACTGTAAAAGAGCATGCAACAGCGATGAAATCGTTTTCTTTTGCAGCCCCCCCCCATTCACTCCGCCCATAAGTGAACTCAAGTCGACTTGCTTAGTAGACATATTTCATGAATGTGAAACTAGAGTTGTTTTGAAAGTCTAACAACAAATAATTACTTTTCTTTTCATGAAATGGTCCATCAGTTAAAAATACTCTCGAGGTGTAATAGCATTTACAGAGCTATACTAAAGCAAGTTAAAAGTAGAACCATTATATAATCTTCTCAATTATATAATTAGGTTTTTGTTTGTTTATTGTTAACCACACAGATCGAAACCCGAATTTTAGCGTTATAAGCCCACAACCACAGGGGAGGAGATGAATTAGGCCATTCAGTCGTCAATTTTTAATAACACCTGCCTTAAACAGGGACGGTTCGTTTGTTTATTTGTAATTAAGCACAAAGCTACACAATGAGCTAACTGTGCTTGGCCAAACACGAGTATCGAAACCCGGTTCCTAGCGTTGTAAGCTTGCAGACATACCGCAGTGCCACTGAGGGGCCTAACAGGGATGGACTATACTACTTTTAAAATGAAGTACTAAAGATAAGATAGTATAATACAATATACATTGCTCTAAATTATTTTTACGCACCACTCACGTACGACGTAATTGTTATGATAATAAATGAATGGCTCTTATTCACACGCTAAGTGAATATAAGAAGCATACAATGATGTAGGACTTTATACAACAGTAATAAAGTACAAAATGCTTATGCTTTACTTACGTAAGTAAATAATAATGTATTAGGCAGAGCATTTACAGTAGTTTGTTTTTAAATCTCATAAACACCTGTTTAAAATGCGGTCTTGTACTTCTTAAACGTTTTCTAGTTTATGATATGATTTGTAGTAAAAGTATTACAGATAAGTATTCTTTAAACTTTCTAAATATAATTTACCATTCTTTAAAAAGGTATGTTTAGCTGTGAGGTAATAATATTCAAACCTACATAAGAATGCGTTTATGGCGTTATGTGGACGTTTGGTAAATATAGCAAGCTCCTTGTAATTACCACTCGCAACAGCATATTATGTTATCCAATTCGTTTTACTTTAGCAATTATTATAAGCGATAAAACTTGAGTATGTTAACATAAATGTTAATTAAAATCCTTAGCTTAGGTAGATTATTTACAATTATCTTGGAAAACCTAACTGTTCGAATTTTTCATTTAATTTGATGGTAGTTTCTACTATTAAGACCTGTATTTTAATTATCCTAGCTTAGTTTAACCATTTAGTTAAAATGAATACAAATACAAAACTAAAAGTAAAACTAGGTCACGCTCCTTTGGTCAACAACCTGAAAGTATGACGTAAAACCGTTTTTTTAAAGGATTTATAAGTCGTTGTTTTTTTGGTAATTATTGCTATTTGAAAGCTAGTTGGTGACTTATCAGAAGATAACTTCCCCCGTCCTTACTGAGACTTTGCAGTGACCTAATACAGTTGCATTGGCCATGAGTAAGAAATTGGATTTGTGTTGAGGCAAGTAAGTTATTGGCTTTTCTGATTTCTCTTATTTGTTCGTAATGGATAAAGTTTAAGCGGAAATGATTGGCTATATCTAAAACAAAACTAGAAAGAAACGGTATCTCGAATTACTAAACCGCTTTTCCTGCATAATTAAAATCAAATAATATCATGAAACCCTACATAAAATACTACCTATTATTACCCAACTTTGTCTTAATGTTCTGAAGGAAAAGCACTACACACAAATACTTATTTACTAACAGTGTCTTGGCCTTTTTCTTACATAAGTAACAACGAAAGTAGGGACAAACCCTATACATAAGCTATTGTAAATGCACATTTTAATGAAAGACTAAATGTAACAATTTTTACGAAAATCATCTATTTGACCATAGATGTATGTTCAGTATTACTTTGGATTAATTATGTATACATCTGAACGATTTTGACCAATTTTAATAGCTCCATTACTATCGTTTTGTGCAACAGCTGTCTTTAAACTGAAGATTCCAGTTTAAGGACAATTTTCAAAGAATCCTATTATGTTATGTTATGTTTATAACGTCAACCCTGCCCTAGTAAATCAGTTTTGAAAATAAAAATCCTAATACAGATTACTTTTCTTTAGCTCAGTTACACGTTTGAGGGCCCAGCATGGCCAGGTGGTTAAGGCACTCGACTCGCAATCTGAGGGTCGCGGGTTCGAATCACTGTCACACCAAACATGCTCGCCCTTTCAGCCGTGGGGGCGTTATAATGTGACGGTCAACCCCACTATTCGTTGGTAAAAGAGTAGCCCAAGAGTTGGCGGTGGGTGGTGATGACTAGCTGCTTTCCCTCTAGTCTTACACTGCTAATTAGGGACTTCTAGCACAGATAAACGTCGTGTAGCTTTGCGCAAAATTCAAAACAAACAAACAAACTATATGTGTGAAGTCACAAGTTTTAGTTTTAATACTGTATAAGAAATCTTTTTTTGAGATCAATTAGGTATCATATTTTTTATTATATAAACATGCTTTTATCAGCATATAACTGTT
>NW_013666133.1:331036-337075 GCF_000517525.1 Limulus polyphemus
CAACAACAACTTTCCGTTGGTGAGGTGTTGTTACGGCCCTATGCTCCACTGGGAGTTTACAGGAATAAATAAAAAAAAAATGTTGACGAGCTGCCTTCCCTCTAGTCTATCACTGCTAAATTCGGAGCAACTAGCGAAAGTGGCTCTTGAGTAGCTTTGGACAAAATTCAAGACAAACAAACTAAGGAGGAAGAGGTCAACGCTGAACCTGACCCTCCCTGATCGAAAAAATTGACCGAATTCCGATGAAGAAGAGGACCTGAAGAAATGGATTATACAAGCCTTTTTTTAAAAATCTTATTTCACGCTACGTTAGGCGGCTACAAATGGTGTGGAGTTCTCAATATAGAATCTGCATAATATTGGATAAGAGATTACATGTAATATTACTTGTGGAAAATCCTCGATGTCTAAAACTAATAAAAATCCCATACGTTAGATTTGGATTCTTAATTCAATGTTTCAAAGGATCATAATCTTCCTTTCATAACCAATGAATACTAAGTAGTAAGTTTTTAATGATCTGTGGAGACTACCTGATACTTGAATTAATGGTAATATAAGGTACGCCTGCCAACCAGCGAACACTGTAGGTTGTTGAAAATTAAGCAAAATGTTGTTGCTAACAGACAAAGTTCGAATTTGAGTGTTGCTAAATGAGTATACTAATGATTGATTACTAAGCCTAATATTTTGACAAGATCATGAAAATAGTAGGCTGCGTCACGATTCACTTGCTTCGCGTAATGACGAAATAAACAGTATAATGTTAATTTGTTTATTTTTACCCTTTTAGGGGAGTGAAGTCCTGATAAAATAAAAGCCAATCACACCTTTCATCAGAAAGTGTGATTTCACACCTCACAGGGGTGATGTGTAAAATCACATCTCAATGAATCGTACCGATTGCAAAAGTTTCTGTTAAAATATTATCTATTACCTTTGCATCTTAACTAAATGAAACAAGTTGATATTAATTTACAGTTACAATATCAAATCTCACTTTCTTATCACGTATATAGAACACGTAACAGTTGTTTTATAATTCTCAGATGCCACTTCCAGGATTTCCATTCTGTTTATAAGTTCACATCCCTTTATATATATACATCAGAAGTATGAGCTTTTAATTGTATTACGTTCACACCTCTGTCGGGTGTTAAATATCACCATGCCAATGACAATGAGAATGTTTGTTAGAATCACACCTTCTTTCTTAGAGTACGTTAACTGTGTAAGTGTTTACATGAAAGAAGCTAACTGTGTAAGTGTTTACATGTAAGAAGTTAACTGTGCAAGTGTTTACATGTAAGAAGTTAGCTGTGTAAGTGTTTACATGTAAGAAGTTAACTGTGTAAGTGTTTACATGTAAGAAGTTAACTGTGTAAGTGTTTACATGTAAGAAGTTAACTGTGTAAGTGTTTACATGAAAGAATATTTACATAATTTCTCTTTCAAAAAAGTTGACCATTATTTACCAAATTATGAATTATGCCAATCAAGATTTTATTGCTGTTCAAATGTTTGAGTGCATCAAGTTCCTACCTCAAACAATTAAAGATAAGACATTAGATGTCACTGTCTGATAAAAAATATTGATTGAGCAGTAGTTGAGGCTATCTAAGAAATTAAACTCTCAAGTGATCCATGTAATGTCGAGTACTTGATGTCATTAAGTGAGAAGAATAGTCATAGAACACTATGTGTCCACTGCCTGAGAAAACTAACTGTTAAGTATTAGAAGTAGCTACCTGAAACATTTAACGAGAAATCCAACGGTCGAGTACTTGATATCATTGATAACTGTGGGTCCACTTCCTGAGAAAACCAAAGGTCGAGCATTTTGTGTCATTAAGTGAAAAAATAATCATTGAACACTATGCATCTCTAATGCCTGAGAAAACCAATTGTTTAGACTTTGATGACGTTATCTGAGGGAAAACAAACGTTGAATGTTGACGCTACCTGAAGAAACTATAGGTCGAACAGTTTGGGTTCTTTAACTGAATGCCCCCATTGGCACAGGGGTATGCCTGCGGACTTACAACGCTAGAAACCAGGTTTCGATACCCGTGGTGGGCAGAGCACAGATAGCCCTTGTGTAGCCGTGTGCATAATTAAAAACAAATAAACAAACAAATCTTTAACTGAAAATATCAGACGCAGAACAGAAAGCATTAGTGTCGAAGTGTCGCTTTCTCAGAAAACAAAAACATGAACATTAAACGCTAAGTGTTATTAGATGAAAAAACCAAAACGGATGAACTCAAATGCACTTGGTATCACCTTTCAGCTAATACTTGAATATTGGACGCTATTGCTGTATAGAGCCAAAAACAGAACACTAATAAACGCTTTAGGAGGCTAATAATCATGATTAGAAGTAATATTTGTTAAGTAATAGACAAAGCTAGTGCACATTTCTTTATCTGATTTTATTATATTATGCTAACCATCACTCATATATCGTAATGATTAATTTCTTAACTAAATCTAGTTAACAATGAACGGTGATGGGTTTTCTTACCTAAAAGTCTTAGTAGTTAAGCACTAGGTGTTATTACTTAAGGTTTCCTTTCGTCAGCATTATAAAAAGTAAGTGTTTTATGAAAAATGCTAGGTTTATGTTATATTTTCTGCTTTCATCTACTATATGATATTTAGGGCAATTCAATCACTTATAAAGACATAAGTAAGCAAATATTATATACTGTTAAATGTATTATAAAAATATATTTAAAACTATGAGGGAACTTAAGTATTCTATATTTATGGTAAAACAGAGAATTATTTGTAATGAATATTTTTAATCTAATGTTATGATATTATCTAAGAATTATTTTTACAATGTCTTTGTTTGAAATACATTTTTTGGCAGGTCGATAGGAAAAACGCTTGTTTTCCAGAATATGAATTTGGTTCACCCTTAAAATCATTCTTAACTTGAGTTACAATTTCTTGCAGATGTTTCGTTTCCACCAAAACCTAACTCACTATTAAGCATCGTTGTAGAACCTTTTAGTTTAATCTAGACTTATCAGAATCCCAGAGTCATTTTACCGCCCTTCTCAGTAAACAGTCATTGTTTACACAGACCGACAAAGATATATGCTATTCAGTAACTTTGTCTGGTCGATTAGAAAAGAAAATATTCCAAGCAATGCTTTCCTTCCAGCGTAAGGTACAATTAACTGATATTAGACAAAAACCAAAAATATATTCTGGAATTAATTCTTCTAAATTTTGAGATTAATCTACAGGTCTATTGAAATATAGTAAAAAATATAGTTACATGTATGTCTTAAAATTTCATGACGTAATAAGACTATTACAATTAATAACTGAAATGTCCAAGATGTAATAAGACTGTTATGATTAATAACAGAAACGTCACAGATAAATCACAGGGTTGACACTATATTTTCAATCGAACGTGACTCAGTACTTCTGTTACAACGTCATAATGTTTTGACATAATATCATCTAAGAACTTGCACAATTACTTCGTCACTTGTTCAGCCAACAGAATTGTCAAGCCATATATAAATCACTGAAGTTTATAAAACGCTTATACACAAGAAGAGATAAGATATGCACAATACAAACTGTGGCTTTGGAACAACGAAAGCGGCGTGAATACAAAGTTGGCATATTTCGTGCTTAGATGTCTAGTGTTGAAAGTTAAAAGCTCGAAAGCAATGAAAAACAATAAGTCTGTTTATACTTTACGAATGCCTTATGAGAGGTGTATAAAAATAGCCTCTTAGATCTACCTGCAATATATCTTACTGCCCAGAATGCCTTTGTTTCGATACCAGAAAAAGTAGTCTGCAATCTAGTGTACTTCTTGTACGCATAATTAGTTTCAGATAGAAAACTCTAGCCTTCATATTTCAAACCAGCTGAAAAAAAACAAAAACTCTTGCCGATTTGACATTCATATAATGGACAAATTAAGAGAAGTGTGGAAGAAAACATTTGGTCTAGACTCTAGTGTAATCTTTTTATCATGAATATTTGGCCTGTTAAACTAATGTTTCTAGACATCAAAATGCACACATTACATTAAAATAATAACTTAGAAAAAGTCTACTGTCATAGACACTCTACAAGAAGACTTGTTCCTATGAGCTTCGACTATCATATACAAATCGTGTCAATAACATTTTGCAAAGCACTTAACGATTAGAGACGTATCTCAAGAGCCAAACTAAAACAGATGACAATGATTCAGTTTTGAACATATTAACTCGCGATTCCCCCCCCCAAAAAAAACAAGTTTATCACTTTAGATGTAAGATTGATATCAATCTAAATGAGCTAATGAACTAAAAAAGGTATCATACTTTACCCCAAAGTTTACGAAATATAGTTGACACGATTTTATGTTATGAACGTTACGTGACAGTTTCTGCAATATTGTTAGACTTTTCAAAAATCATTGTAAGCTACAACAATAAGCAACAGCTAATTTTCTTCGTACGTAAAGGAAGCGAACACTGAATTTTACAAGTGCACATACACGATGGGTGTTTTTTGCACAAGGTGTGGACTAAATAATTTGTATAGAGTACATTTTTGAAATACAACTAAACAGCATGTTGTAGCTTATAATCTCTTTTCAAATACTTTCACAAAATCCATTACATATCCCTCGGATTATCAGAGATTTAAATTTAACTAGTTTAATCTTTTACCTACGGGATATGAAAACGGGGCTCCACCTACAAAAACAAACTCCACGCGGATTATAGCAGGCAGTAAGAAGCTTAAATGTTATAGATATTCTATGTAATAATTATGTATATATCTCTACTTTCTTAATCTTACTTTGAATAGCTATTATTCTAATAAATACGAACGTCTTCATGTTAAATTTATAGATTTTTTCTGCACTGTAAGATTTATGATGCCTGTTCAGCCTGTATGTTATATAAAATGAAATTTCATATCAAGAACTGAGCTTCGTTCAGAGAAATAACTTAAAGTTTACTATTACTTCTGATTTCATGTAATAAACAGACACTGTATTCAAAAATTGTTCTGGGAGAACTTTACAAAAATTTAACATAAATCTCTGAAAATTAAAGGACATGATTAAAATCTAAGTGTCTCTTTTTACAGGAAAATTATATGAAACTGAATATAGTGGTCAGCTCCGAATGTCTTCTGGTGTAACAGCGGTATGTCTGCGGACTTATAAGGCTGAAATCTAGGGTGTTCGATTCTCCACGGTGAATACAGCAAATAACACACTGTGACTTTGTTCTAAAATAAACAAACACCGTCTCCTAGGGCTTATTAATAATACTATTTTATAATTAGCCTTGCATGACCTTATGGTTAGGGCGTTCATCTCGCAAGCTGCGGGTTTCAGGTTTTAATCCCGTCATCGAATGCTCGCCATTTCAACCATGGGGACGTTATAATGAGACTGTCAATCTCATCATTCGTTGGCAAATAGTAGCCCGAGAGTTGGCGGTGGATACATTGACTAGCTGCCTTCCCTCCAGTCTATCACTTCAAAATTAAGGACGGCTAGCGCAGATAGCCCTTGAGTAAGCTTTGCGTGAATTCACTAATCAAACAAACTTTAAAAACTTAAAAGTTACATTTTAATTGAAAATTATTGAGAGTGTAGTAAATCTGATCAATCCGTTTGTTGATATTTTACAGCATGGTCATTTTAGTATTTATATATTACTGTAATATTTTAGTATTTGAATTAACTATTCATTGAATACTCAGATTTAATTGAATGACTGCTTTTTTCTGTTTATCTAAAGCTTTGTACAATGAAAAATTCCAAGAACTGTCCAAAAATGATTTTAAGTTATCTTTATTAGTAGGTTTTAGATATTTTCAGATTGCTTATGGAAAAGAATTGGAGAATTTTAAAGTAATGCCAATCTTCCAACCTGGGCTTCAACTTTGTGATTTTTTTTAGAATTAATCTCAGAATGTTGCTTAGTGAACACACACACACGAAATCGACAATCATCCGTGGAACCGTCTAAAGTTTTGGTAGACACAAAACGT
>NW_013666133.1:337085-338499 GCF_000517525.1 Limulus polyphemus
AGTGGGATTGACCGTCACATTATAACACCACCATGGCTGAAAGGGCGAGCATGTTTGGTGTGACGGGGATTCGAACCCGCGACCCTCAGATTGCGAATCGAGCTCCCTAACCACCTGGCCATGCCGAGCCAGTCTGAAAAGTAAACTTAACTATGTAGAATCGCATTCTCTTATTTTATTCGGTTATTTTGGAGTCCTTGTCATAATAGATACATGAACTGCCTAAACTAAATAACCATCATTATGTGAAATACCTCATCTAGGCGCGATAATTGGAAATAACAGGCGTATTTAGCATGGTGCCATTGGCGAAATGGCTAAAACTATTAATTTCGTTAATGGCGAATTTCTAACTGTTCGATTGTACATTGCTAACATGAATATAATTATGGTTAGCCATCACAGCAACCTCCGAACATTGATATTCAATCAACTAGCAAATACGATTATTTATAGCTTTGTGCACAGTTTTAGTAACGGATGGTCAGAGGACTTAATCGAGGATATAAACATTACTTAAACAACATCTCACCCCACGTAGGGTTGCTGCTAGTATAGCTAACTTCGCAGACTAGGCGCTCAGAAGCCTCTCCCCTCTATAAGCAGACAAACTGGAAATGATTGTTGACACATTTCACATATATTCCAATCAATTATGAACTTGATAATTCACAAAGAAGCATAAAAATACATTGTTGTAACATTGGACTAGGCCTGGGTGTACTTGAACGACTGCAATATGAAACAGGTGATCTACTACCGACTACAAGGTGAAGAGAACTTTCTAACATAGTAAAAATAATGAGGAGACATATTTTTACAGAGCTTATTGTTGCCCAGGTTTGTTCTACAATAGGAAATTATAACTTCACAAAGTTCATAGTAAAGTTCAATTCTACCTTCTACTCGAAGAACGTACCGATTACGTAAGAGGAAATTCTTACAGTGTATAACTACATCAGAATAATTGTTTGTTTTGTTTTTGAATTTCGCGCAAAGCTACACGAGGGCTATCTGCGCTAGCCGTCCCTAATTTAGCAGTGTAAGACTAGAAGGATGGCAGCTAGTCGTCACCATCCACCGCCAACTCTTGGTCTACTCTTTTACCAACGAATATTGGGACTGATCGTCATATTATAACGCCCCTACGGCTGAAAGGGCGAGCATATTTGGTGGGACGGGGATTCGAACTCGCGGCTCTCAGATTGCATGTCAAGCGCCCTAACCACTGTCCAGGCTGGGCCTTAAATAATATGGAATTATGCAACCAACAATAGTCGACCATACAACTGTGGGCACCAGTTTGAAAAGATTTTGACCTAGGTCCGTTATTTGAAATATTTTTTTTTGTTTTGTTTTGGAATTTCGCGCAAAGCTACACGAGGGCTATCTGCGCTAGCCGTCCCTAATTTAG
>NW_013666133.1:338779-340947 GCF_000517525.1 Limulus polyphemus
AGTACCGTCACATTATAACGCCCCACGGCTGAAAGGCGAGCATGTTTGGTGGTATGGCGGATTCGAACCGCGACCCTCAGATTGTGAGTCGAGCGCCTTATTCGAAATAAGCTTTGAGGATAAAACATTAAACTTTACGTCTTACTTCAAAGCCTCATTTCTATGAAAAAAGAGAATAAAACTACTATCTCTTTCTCCGACATACCTGATTATGAACACATGGACTTCAGTATATTTGCTTTGCTTAACTGTGGTGTTTGAAGACATTGTACAATGTTATAAGTTTATCAAGATTTGTGATCTAAGTTTGACCTCGCTGTCCTTTGAAGAAGCTTGTAACAATGAAACTTGTGGTGATGCATAATAATGCGTAATCATGGCCATGCACAACTGTTAATGAAGGAAATAGTTCCAAGAGTAGCATTGGATCGGTAATAACCTTCTTATAAAGTGTGGTTAATCATCTGTAAGAACAACGTATATGTTTCATTGTATATATGAGTTCATTTCAGATCTTAAACTCGAGATGGGTCAAAATAGTAGACAAGATCCATTTTCTTTCTGCTACAAGCCACTGTTCGGAGTGTCGTTCTTCAATAATATAATTATCAGCTAGGTTGGAACTGAGTGGTAATTCAATATGAGAAGTAACTAGCCTCAGTTGGCAGAACAAGACGAATTTTTAATATAATACAAATGATGGAACTGAACATGAACTACGTACTTTAACCACTGTTTCTTGTTAGTTAGTTTATTCTGGATTTCAAACTAATGGATAGTAAAAATGATATTTCAGACCTATTCTTTATTTACAAAACTTAACATGTTATAATACATCACAGTTATCATGCCTCTTCGCTTTCCAAGCTTAAGCATCACATACCAGAAGTTAGTTTCAGTTTTGCCATCTCTATTGGCTTTTTGAGTCTTAAAACGTTCCAAAATGTTTTAAACACGCGCGCTTTATATAGATATTTGAACTTTATGGTCAGCTTCAAAGGGTGAGTTTTATTCATCTCCCCATTGGATTGTTTTATTAAGTAATTTTAGCTTAGTTTTATACTTTTTCACGACTGAATAGAGATAGTAGCTTATAGTTTTAGAAGCTGGCGTTCATGAAGATCAAATATTTCTATAAAAAGTGTGTGTTTAGAATATTTGAGTGTGGTTTAAGATTCAGAAAACCAATGATTAAATAATCCGATAACGTTCTATAGAAGCCTGACGTAATTTCTGGACTAGAACAAACAAACAAATTGCTTAGGAAACCAATGATGTTTAGACGAGTTCAAAAAAAACTATCCTCTGGTGGCTCAGCGGTAAACTTAAGTGCATATAACACTGGAATTCCAGGTTCGATCTCCGGGACGGATACATCAGCTTTATGCCTAAAACATAAACAAACAAGCCTTAATAACCTAGCTAGATCTACAATGATATTCATCAAACTGCAGTCAGTTCATATAAATATTATGCAAATATATAACCAAAAAGTGAACTAAAGAGGAGAAAATGTTTAATTTTTTTTCTAAAGTGATTTGCGAATATCGCAAAATAATAACATCTTTCTTGTAATTCGTGTAAACTTTGTTGTTACTTACGCATTTGATTTCTAACTTACGAATCAGTGCCACGACATTTAGTTATTCACTTATAAAAAAAAATACCAGAATACTGAAAATCTCTAACTGATTGATAATGGGGCTGAGTGTGATGTCGAGAGGTTCCTTGCGGCAAGGAAAACCAATTTTAGTAATTGCAATTGTATATATTTATTGTTCTTAGTTATCGTCCAAAAGACATATGTTTAATTCAACTTCTATACCTTGTTGAGTGAAGAGATCTGAGTTAGTAGCAGTGCGTGAAAATGGCGGATGATTGTGGATAAGGTTGACTGTCTGTTAAAAGTCTGAAATTGGTTTTTCTTGTTAACATATGATCTAAATATGCATATTACCTGAACACAATTAAAAAGGAAAAAAATTAATTTCGTCTGGCATAAATTTGATGAGGCTTAAAATATTTTAGGTAACTAAATACAAGTCCAGTTTACGTACCGTTGCATAGAAAATAAAAATGAACGATATTGAATAAATTTTATTTATTTATTCAATTATGTACAAGCTGCCCAGTGTCGGCTAAAAATACGAAGACTTAAATTGTGGCGG
>NW_013666133.1:341879-367591 GCF_000517525.1 Limulus polyphemus
ACAAGTTCTTCAAATACCTATAGAATGATAGGTTTCTTTTTTGTGAGTGTAAAACACTTTAATACACCAGTTTTGAGGTTTGCAATGATTTATTATTTACACCGACTTACAGTTACAGCCTCCCTACAGGCTTATAACGCTAAAAATCTGTTTTCGATACCTGTGGTAGGCAGAGCACAGATAGCCCATTGTGTAGCTTTGTGCTTAACAGCAAATAAATAAAAAAACAGAAAAAAAATTATTATTTTGCTGAAAGAATGTTCCCTTCATGGTTCAGCGGTAAGCTCGAGGACTTAAAAAAGTTAAAGTATAGGGGCTCGATCCCTTCGAAGGGTTCTGCGCAAGTAGTCCATTGCGGAACTTTGTGCTTAAACAGAAACAACTAGATGGAATGAGAAAACAAGTTGTTAAAAATCTTAAACTAATCTTCCATAGAATGTAACCATTTTATTGGTTGGAAATCTAAAAAATATATGACAAGTATAAATATATACCTGTGGCGTGAAAGTACTGTAATTTAATACGAAGGATTAAGTCGTATGTCAACTCAATAAAAACAAGAGAAGCCTCGGTGTTTGTCAAGTGAAAGCATGTTATAAGAATATAACCAGAAATTAATAAACTTTCCTTAAGTTTCGGCGCAGGAGCAAACTAATACCAATAGGATATAATCCCGGAAATGATATAGAATTCTCTAAAAATAGTTATAATTTTTACGAAAGCTTGATGTAATATCATTAAATACAAATCATTGTTGTTAAAGAGGAGCAGTTACTCAACGTAAAGTTTAATTAAACAAAACTAATCTTTAAACTGAGAACGGCTGTATTTGTGACATATGGATCGGTTTAGAGAAAAATGATTGAGTTTTATTATTTTATAAGTTAAAAACAGAGAAGTATGAGAAAGCAGAAGATAGTTTATTAATGCTGTCCGAAAGACAGAAACATGAAAATAACTCGTGTATGTGGATTTAACTTTGAGCAACGTTCCGGAAATTAGTTTTCAAGTCTGACCTCGTATCGCTAATGGCGAAGCTCATTGGACGGATGTAAGCGTGAAAAAAAGTAACCTTTTGTCGAGCTCCCGAAGATTTATGCCATGTTACATAACCATTTTGAAGCACTCACGCAAATTAGCATGTTCTCATCCTCGGAAATCCCCGAGGGGAAGATACTAGCAACAGCGGGTGGCTTTGCTGAAATTCTCCGCATGCTCAGTTACCCATGGCAACTAATAATGTCTAGCAGCGCGTGGGCGTTTACCTTACGGCTGGAAAGGTTTTAACTATTATAAATGACAAACAACGTGTAGACTAAATAATGCCGCACCGAAGAAAGTATGCTTTATTGAACTACGTTGGTACTCAAAGATGGAGCTTGTTCAATAATAAGTTTAACAGCCTGTTAGATATGTGCTGTATCACATGCAGGTTTATTTTGTGGAAAATGAAATACAAGATCAGTAAAGAATTCGGGCGAAAATAGCATATTTACGTCACAAAAAGGTAATTATAAGGAGAGAAGAAGTCGTCCTAACAATGCACGTGTTTCAAAATTAATGAAAAATCATAGAAAAAATACGCTTTGCTTTCAAAGAGAAAGTTCTTACTGATTAATTCTACTTTTTTATGTTAGTATTAAATATAGAAAGTATGACTGAATTCCTTCTGATTAATTGGCTGCCAAATTTTGAACCACATCGTGTTTCATTGGCTGTCGGAAAAAGGATAAATGATCCATGTAATTAACACCTCCCCCCTTAGAGTAAAAATTACACAATATTTGTTACTGCAACCACCCTGGAACAAAACTTGTTTCCGATACTTGCGCAAAGCTACACAAAAACCATCTGCGCTAGTTATTCCTCATTTTAAACTGATAAAGCCCCCCAAGTGGCACAGCGGTATGTCTGCGGACTTACAACGCTAGAAACCGGGTTTCGATACCCGTGGTGGGCAGAGCATAGATAGCTCATTGTGTAGCTTTGTGCATAATTACAAACAAACAAAACTGATAAAAAAACAGCTAGTCAAGAGCAACCGCTGCCAACTCTTTCGGGTTAGAATAATCAAAAAAGCAGGATTTAACTGTCACGTATATATCACACTCATGATCTCAGAGTGTGGAGGGCGATTTTGTGACAAAGGGACGCAAACCATGTACTCTCAGTTTCACTAAAGCAAAATGTATCAAAAGCAATGCGTATGCTAAGAAAACTCAAACTCTTTTAGTTTCAGAAAAACATTTTCACAAACCATGTAGCTTTTTTCGAAAACAAATATTTTTTTTTCGTGAAAAATCAATTACTACAAAATCGAATAGTTCACATCTAACACCAAGAAACAGTTCAATGAAAGCTTTTCGACTAACGTTATGACTGTGAATTGTGTTTGAAAAGTCATGCCAAGATTATCATCAATCCTCACTTTACACATTCATAGAAATAAAAGTATGTTTATTTTTTAAAAGCGCATTTTTTTCGAATAATTTTTATTCTATTATTTCGAAATCTGACCCACAGATTTCGTTACAAGTGCATATTTTACCGTTAAATAAAGAATTTTTAAAGAGAACAATTCCAAGAATACTCCTGGCGGCTTGTACTTTCATTTATATCATATGCCATTACAAATAGCCCCCGATGGCTCAGCGGCAAGTCTGGGGGTTTATAACATTAAAAATCCGGATTCGATACTCACAGCAGGCAGAGCAAAGATGGTCCATTGTAATGATAAACAAACCAATAAACAAAAATACATTTACAGGTAATTCGTAATTCATTTCAGTCCTCCTTAAACCCACTCATTCGTTGATCCAGTGACTCTCACAAATGTTCATTACCTTCCAGAATATAAAGTCTTGAGTTTCAAGTAGCATGCCTGAACATAGTTTAACACAACGGAGGAAGAAGTAAAATAACTGAAGTTGACTTTAACGGTTTGTCCTCTATACGTAGTAAAATAACTGAAGTTGACTTTAACGGTTTTTCCTCTATACGTAGTAAAATCCTGAAGTTGACTTTAACGGTTTGTCCTCTATACGTAGTAAAATCCTGAAGTTGACTTGAACGGTTTGTCTTCTATACGTAGTAGAATAACTGAAGTTATTTTAACACTAGTTTTGTAGTGAATGAGTTCATAAAATTGTCAGATGCACGTTATTGTAGTTTAAAGGATTGGCCTCGCACTTTGCTTGTGGTTTTAAGGACTGACCGCGCACGTTGCTTGTAGTATTTAGGACTGACAGTATAAATATTAAACTTCTGTATTATAGCAACTAAATGACAGGCAATTCAGGTTATTTCGAGATTCAAACGTAATAATAATCTGGTTAGTGCAGGTAAGTCATAGAATAGTGGGAATAAAAGTATCACTCCACATCAACTACGATAATATCTCTGAGAATGAAACGTCATTTTACATATTTGTACAATATTCAAACCGCTTGATGTAAATATAATACACAATTTATATTTAGTTGATGAAGTAATATGACTTAAAGCTCAGATTTTCACCCAAATATAACAAATTCTTAAACAAGGTTACAAATAATATACAGATCTTAATGTATACATGTATTACGTCATATAAAGGCATGCTATTCATTGGAACTTGAGATTAAAAATTAAGGGCTTTATTAATGACACTGATCAGTCACTATTTTTTTTATTTGATATAATTCGTTATTATGTTACGTAATCTTCTCCAGACTTTCTTCTCAGCTATGCTATGTTCACTCAGAAAAAGGAAAGATGGTGACATGCTCACTGCAATGTCATTACATTTCTATTATTGGGCGCCCGAAGAAATTCTAGATTAATCAACGTTTAACTAAATTACTAAGAAAGGTGTGGTCTGGTAAGCGCTAGAGGACAATCAATGAAACACAGGCAAATAGATCGGGGTTCTACATTTCCTACCTGATTTAATGTATATAGCAGAAATGCTGTAATGAACTACACGTCTTATAGTATAGGGAAGGCATGCACCGATGAACTAACTACACGGTGTAATGTACATAGCAAACATTCTGCAATGAACTACACAGTATCATGTATAGAGCAGACATGTTGCATTGAACCACCTTCTGACATAGTGTAGTGTACATAGAATACACGCAGTAGTGACCGACTCTGGGTAGTGAACTGCACATTGTAAAGTATTTAGAAGGCACGCAGTAGTGACCGATTCTGGGTAGTGAACTGCACATTGTAACGTATTTAGAAGGCACGCAGTAGTGACCTACTCTGGGTAGTGAACTGCACATTGTAATGTATCTGGAAGACACGCAATAGTGACCTACTCTGGGTAGTGAACTGCACATTGTAACGTATCTAGAAGACACGCAGTAGTGACCGACTCTGGGTAGTGAACTGCACATTGTAACGTATCTAGAAGGCACGCAGTAGTGACCGATTCTGGGTAGTGAACTACACATTGTAAAGTATTTAGAAGGCACGCAGTAGTGACCGATTCTGGGTAGTGAACTGCACATTGTAACGTATTTAGAAGGCACGCAGTAGTGACCGATTCTGGGTAGTGAACTACACATTGTAATGTATTTAGAAGGCACGCAGTAGTGACCGATTCTGGGTAGTGAACTGCACATTGTAACGTATTTAGAAGGCACGCAGTAGTGACCTACTTTGGGTAGTGAACTGCACATTGTAATGTATCTGGAAGACACGCAGTAGTGACCGACTCTGGGTAGTGAACTGCACATTGTAATGTATCTAGAAGACACACAGTAGTGAACTGTACAATGTGATGTATCTAGAAGACAAGAACTAAGAAAGACAAGCAACTAAAGAAGTAGTTATGTGAATCAATACCATGGTTTGTTTGTTGCTAGGCTCAAAGCTACACAATGGGTATCGAAACCTGGATTTTAGCAAGTCAATAGCAAGACTGAAAATCTAAGCAGTTATTAAAAGAATAAATAAATGATTTTTTTTAACCTTAAATCGTCGAGCGTTTTATTTTTCATATGATAAATCTATGTTACGAATCAGGAAGACCCAACCTGTAAGTTAATTACTAACTTAACATGCATTTCTGATTACTTGACAAGAAATTCTTAATGACACGATCAATCATTACAATGACATTAAATTTATGTTAACCATTTATGTCCCTTAAAGCTCAAATCTTAGCACAATTAGCTTACTGCAAAGTTCTAAGTTTCAATCGATTTTGGAACAAATGATACACTTTACTGTTTGACTACCGAAAGGCAATATATTTGAAGATTTTGTATCCAAATGCCTTTAGAAAGGGATATCTGTAATGTTCAGCCAAATCGGTAAAGCAAGGGATGTCGTGGTTTCAGCAGGTAAAAACAGGCTGTTCTAAGTCCGGCTACCAGCGAATACCGATAATTATGAAGACAATTAACCGCTTGTTATCGTAAGCAACCATAGAACACAGCCGTCCATTGTGATCTAAATAGGAACCTCCCTTGGAACAGTAAACTGGATAGTTTTTTTATAGATTTAAGTGTTTAATGTCAACCCAAGAGTCGTGTTCATATGCTTTTTTTCCAAAGCGCATAGCTCAACGAAAGGCCATATGTTAAAATTTGTACGAAAGGTATTTGGAAGAAATATGTGTCTGCTTAAGTTCCTGCAAAAGTACGGGCAATTTATTATCGCCCTGAAGCTTCAAGTATTGCACAACATGTCGCGAAGGATTTTCTATGAAGTTGATGGGGGGGGGGTCAGGCTTTATCTAGAACAGTAAATTAGAACGTGTAAACGTTCAATAAAAGTGCTGAAGCAGACTTTCCTGACACTATTAAATCGCGAAGAAATTTCATCTTTGTACGAGTTGGGTACCAGTTCAATACAGCGTATTACATTACATTGTACAATATACAACAAAGTGATTTCAAAACAAATCATTCGGTCACATGTCCAAATAAACATGGTAGTTTCTCCGTTAAATACAAATACAAAAGTGAAATCATGCTACCTCACGTGCAGACATTTTCCATGAACTTTATGCTTTTGGATTGCTCAAATGAGTCTCGGAAATCGTTGTCTGAGCCTGATTGATGAATTTTGGAAAGCACGTGAAGAGTAGGGGAATAACATTAACTGCAGTGTATTGCACACAAGACTACTACAGTGTAAATTGCGATAAAGAGGAATAGTTCACAATTGGGGCATTTAAACAAAACACCATCCGTGGTAGAAAAAAGGCCTAGGCAGGCACACGTCCTTGGTATAGGGAAGACATGCACCGACGAATTACACATTGTAATGCACATAAGAAACGTGATGCAATTATCTACACAGTATAAATCGTGAACACTCAATCGCAGTCACTACTCTTGCATGTTATTTTAAACAAGATATAATTGTTTATAATACATTTAAAACATATTATACAGGATGATCTTTGAAATGCTCAATCAGAAAATGTGTTTACCCGATCTTGCTTATGTGGAATCTGAATATCTTTTAATAGCATAATATAAGACTTTTTTTTGGAGTTTTAAAATATTCTTTGCTAGTCATGTTTGCAGTGCCTTCTCTTTTAGATGTAAAAAATCTGTTTATAAAGAGTAAGGGAAGAGGTTCATTGTCATTAAGACGTCCCTTTGCACCACGAAAAAGACAAAACAAAAAACAGTAAAATGGTAAAGTAGTTCTCACTCGATTGCATTTTTCTGTCTAATCTATTTGTAATAGTTTCTTCATCTTTCAGTATCGTTTGCTCTAATGGTGCTGTTTTCATTTTTATTATGTTCTTTCCAGCTCCCTTTGTTTTTACGAAAATACTTACATTGAAAACTTTATATAGATTTATCATAGCGTATGGTTATTCTTGTAAGAACTCTTTTTTTATTAACTTTTGAGTGATAAAACAAAAACCAGGCAATTCTAGTGCAGTATTAAAGCTGAAAAACAATGCTAACTTATTTTTCTCGGATGCTAAGGAATCTTCGTTTAAAAAAAATGGAAACGTATGCATTGAAATATAACTGTAAGTCGTGCTCAGGCACTGACTCTGCAAATAAAACTGGCGTAGGTTTTATCGATTCGAACTATTTGGCAGAAGGTTCAATTATTTTTCATTGTTTCCCATAGACACCGTTGTGAGGATCTACTTGTCTTTCGTTGTCCCACCTACTGACTTACTCGAGCTGTGACGGGCATTAGTGCGACATCAGAAGTAGCTCTTTATCGATATTTTCAATTAGAGCTTGGTGATGATGATGCTAGAAATAGGAACATGTACAGCCAACCTCTTCGTTACAGCTTTAGTCCTGTAGACCATGCAAAAATCTTGGGAGCAACTGAGTAGTGCAATGTAACGCAGAAATGAGATAAAAAAGGTCTGATGTATTTTTAACTCATGCTCTATGTATGTCTTACCTTTATTTTGTAAATGGACTCCATGAAAAGGCTTTTAGCGTCTGAGCTAGTGTTTCGTAAATGTTTGATTTGAAATCGGTCTTATTAGTCTTTTTCATTAGACAATCTAAATGATTTCTTATGCAACTAGGAGTAAAATCATCTAGCTATTACAGGGGATATTTTTTTTAACAAGTGTAATTATTTGGGAGTTAGTTAAACTGTAATAATCTTGCCACTGGGATTCCTCCAGGGAAAGGTACCTAATTAATACACGATATTCACTTAAAATATATTTAGCTATTAAAAGGGTAACCTGTACCTTTTGTAAATATCTTCATATTGGGTCCCTCAAGGGCACGTAAAATTCTACAGCTATTAGCAGGAGATATCTTCTGTAATAATCTTCCCATGGGGACTCCCTCCCCCTGAGAAAGGCACCTCAATAATGTTTGATATCCTCTCAAAATATATTTAGTTATTATAAGGGTAAAGTGGACTTTGTTTAACTATATTCATACTGGGCTCATCAAGGGCACGCAAAATTCTGAAGCTACTAGCAGGTGATATCTTCTTAGAACTTATTTAGGTTTTAAAATGTTAAGTTGGGCCTTGTGTAATTCTATTTCTACCAGGTTGCATTTATGATAAACACAGTTCGCTTAGCTGTTGTCAAAAATACTCTTAAGGCTAAATAACGTACTTGAAAGTTAACATATTTTGTGTTTAATAATTTCCTTAAGCGTCGTATCTCCAGGCACATGAAAATACGTAACTGAACATAAAAAAGATAATATATATATGAGTTCAAAATTTTAACTGTCTAACAGTTAGAAAAAAGTTAGGCAAATAAGATGAAATTTCTTAAATCACGGAGTAATGAAATATTGAAAGTATTTTGGAAATCACACACTTTAAGATGATTATTATAAATGCTTCTGAAGAGGAATTATGAAAGTATGCTTATCGTTCTCTCTTATGGAACTGTGTAAAGTCTTGATATTATGTCATTATCTCGTGAAAGAAACTAACTGGAGCTATTATGCATTACGATTCATTAAAATTTGAATGGTGATATGTTATTCAATTTCAACAGAGAATTAAAATACAGATCAAGACGATGTTGAATATTCCCTTATTTACACAACTATATTTCTATTCTTAACTGTATGATTACGAATCCTCATTCTTCAATTAACATGAATCTCTTTGTCTGTAAATTCGATTAAAGAATATACGTAGTGGTAAAATGGTGTGTATATATAAAGAACAGAGACAAGGTCAAAGGTTTTCCATATGTTTACGACCATGCATTAATGGAATATTTAGTATTTGCAAATTAAACACAAATGTGTCGAATATCAAAGCTAAGAGTGCACGTGATTTCCAAATCCAAGAATATCAATCTGAGGGTCGCGGGTTCGAATCCTCGTCCCACCAAACATGCTCGCCATTTCAGCCGTGGGGGCGTTATAATGTGACGGTCAATCCCACTATTCGTTGGTAAAAGAGTAGCCCAAGAGCTGGCGGTGGGTGGTGATGACTAGCTGCCTTCCCTCTAGTCTTACACTGCCAAATTAGGGACGGCTAGCGCAGATAGCCCTCGTGTAGCTTTGCGCGAAATTCAAAAAAAGAAACAAACTAAATAAATACAAAAATATTATATAATATGACTACCATATTTTCTATTAAAATGTCTTCATGTCTTTCATGATAAACTCTAGTTCCAATTATAATTTGATTACTTTTTTCATTGAACGCCGCAGAGAACATTCAGATAAATATATATTTTAACCATTTAGAGGTTCATTAGTGTGAGGTGTCAATAAGCTAATGTTTGGAGTTGAAATAGCCCAGTAAAACTAAAGTTATCTTTCAAGTTCAAATGTCCACATACATCAAAGTATATGAACAAGACGCTAGGAATGAAAACCTTATTACCAATCAATCTTTTTTTAAGACAACATGTCGTTCATTTGGTGATCGATATATGTTTCTGAATATACTATAATGATTTACTTAACTAATGATCAGTCAACCCATAAATCTACTTTTTCAACAAATGCCAACATTTACAATCCGTTTGCTAGTTATACATAAATAGATTAGAGACTACAATTCAGTTTTGTCGGTGGTGTCCCGAGTCGAGCGCCTTATCCACCTGGCTATGCCGGGCCGTATTTATTTAGAGGTGTTGTATTTCATAAGTGTTTTCAAATATTCACAGTGCCTCTAGTTTCTATATTTAGTATTAATGAATTAAAATACACTTTTTATGAATATATACAATTTAATGGAAGTTTGTGATTCACAGCACTGATGATCCGAATAATTTTTTTTTTATCAAACATCGAATCACATAAAGATCCATAAATCCAAAGAAAGTTTTGTATAGTTCCATACGAATCCAACGCACATTTTCTTAGTTAATAAATAAAACTATTTGTCTTTCTCAAATGTATTTATATCGCATTCGTACATTTCTTTTAGAAGAATATCTTTAGGAATCCACCAGGGGTTTCTAAAAAAAAAAAACGAACTTCGATTATAGGAGAGAATTTATTTTCAATTTGTATACAGTCTTTTAGTTCAATAAGAATGTTTAGAAACTTTTCGGATTCCTAGTGATATCTGGTTCAATGTTTTGAAAAATATCTTTAGAATTCCATTGGTAATCTTTCGCGTTTTTTTATGGGAACTTCTGTAGAAACGTTTTATAGAAGTTCTACTTTTTCTTTTCCAGCGCCTAAAAAGAAGACAGCACGCTTCTATTCACACTAACAAAAACTGGAGCAGTTTAACGATTGTTATCAGGACACATTTTTACATCTTATTTTCTATTGGCTAAACGTTCAATCGTTTCGTACAATCTCTTGATATTAGCTAAGTTAGATGAATTATATTAAATCCTCTTAGATGGAACACATTTGTTGAAAAGTTGAAAATCTTATGGAATACAAGTTTGAGATCATAATTCAACTGACGATTATTGTGACTCATGATATCAACATAAGATATAAATATCGCAATCACGCCAATGAGATAAGTCTGTGGATATTAATAAGAAGCTTTTAACTACAAAAAAAAGGTAGTTAAACTTATGTCACATGCAATATTCTGCTTTCAACTGTATCTTTTCCTGAAAACTAAGTTACCCGCTAAAAATAAGTCAAGTTTATAGTCCCTATATTATATGTAACTTTTAGTCTCAATTCTTAGTTGCATTTGCATTTTTAAAGAAGTTCAAAATATTTACAATTTGTTTAAATTCTTAGGTTTCTCAGCATCTTTTTTGTAAAGTTTAATCTAGTATTTCATACGTTATCAACCATAAACCATGGGATTCCAGTCAAGACAAGTATACCATTTACTCTTTAGTAGAATCATGACTCAACTAATTATTTGGATTTTTTGAAGAGGGATATTCCGGTTTATTGACGATTGGATACCATACCCATCTTATTAATAAGTTTTTTTTTAAGTTCACGCAAAGTTAGTTGAGGAATATCTGCACTAGTCGTCCCTAATTTTGAATTCATAGACTATAGGGAGAGCAGCTAGTCAACACTACCTACCGCCAACTCTAGGGCTACTCTTTACCAACGACTAGTGGGATTGACCGTCGTATTATAATGCCTCCAAACGGTTTATCCCAGAAGTACTTACGATAGAGTTGTAGTAGTCGGATACCACTTGTTGCCATGATTACTATCTTAAGTTTAATAACTAATTATATCATTATTAACGTCACGCAGGACAAACATTTATATGTCGTAAGTCCGTAAGCTTACTGTTGTCCCACCGAACAGCCAAGATAAGATAATTTATCATATGTGATTTATTCTGGTTTAATATTGCTCTTAAATTTTTAATGCCTTCTACATAACTTTCCTATCAACGTGTACATAATAAGACATATACACACACTTGGTGAAACCACAGTTAAACACAGTTTAATATTTATAATAACTCCTCCTTTCTTTATAGTTATTTTACTTCTCTTTTTTAAGTGACCAAAAATACATAACTGACACCTTATACCATTACTATTTATACTTTTTTTATTGAAATGAGGATAATCACAAAGATTACTTTGAGACTTTTAAGTTGTTAATAGTTATCAATTTATGTCTATTTTTCAGATTTTTGGAAAGGAAGTGAATCGCAATATGTAACACATCTCCAGAGTTTGGGAATATAAATTCGTCAATTGATAAATATTGATAATGATAAGGATTGATAAATAAGATATTTAGAAATTAAATCGTTTTTTTTTTGTTTTTCAAGCAAGTATAGTCATTCTTAAAGAGTCATAGGGTTTTGAGATTGCATTAGAGTATAGCGTAAGGTATATTTGTTATCTCAACTTTAGCCACATGTAGTAAGGACACAATATTAATTAATTATTAATACACATTCTTTACACAATGTACATCTAAATGTGCAATGATATGTGCAGTTAGTTGGAGACAGTTCTTGTTATTTTATATGTATTAGTGTTATAAAGTCGTTTGCAGAAAGTAATTTATTAAACACCCTTAAATATGCGTTTCACGGCAATACCCACGTGTTTGTTAACATAACAATTTTCGCTTATCTACAAAATATAAGTTATATTCTAGTTTACCTTGTGGTATAAACTAGTGTAATACAAAATAAGATTGAATAATCTGCTAGACTGGATATGCTAGACTCTTGAATAATCTAAAGCCGATATTCTTGAAACTGCAAGTTAAGCCTTACAGTATATCTTGAAGATTTAGTTAGGCTTAGAAAAGCTTCAATCAAAGCCATGAAATATGTTAAATAATGTAAAAGAAACACTTGAAACAGCTATGGATGTTCTTAATATTTTAGTAAGTTTCGTCTTTGCCCAATTCCCTACATATTATTACGAGATATGGTTTCCGTATTAGGTGATAAAAGCTCTCTTCAATTTTTGAATAAAACATCAACAACGTTACAAAATGTGTTGCGAACGCTTGTAGTCATAATATTTCTTTAGATGATATAATGGAAGGCTCGAGCACAAGTGTTTATGGGCAGAAGAACGTAAAACCTTTCGTCATTTATCATACTATGGACAAACGAATCCCGCACAGTTAGTCAGAAATCACTGAGTACGTGTTATTCTCCTGGGAGAGCTTTGAAGTGAAGATTGTTATGGCAACCACTGAAATAGGAAGTTGAAGCCACATTTATTAAATTATATTGAGTTGTAAATATTACATCTGTCCTTAAGAACATTTGAATACAAGTGTTAGTGAATAAAATCAGAAAAACCCATGGAATTTTACTACTTTTGACCCTTTTTTGTTTGGAAGGAGTAGAGATTGCAGAACTTGTCGATAGAAATTTGTTATTATATTTTTGCCTTCCAGTTTCCTTTTTTTCAGAAAATATAATCAATTTAAAAGTATATCAAACTATTGTTATAATATTATCAAGTTACTCCAAAAAGAAAGGTCTATTTTTCTAAATCTTTACGATCTTCTTTGTTAGTCTGATGCTAAACAAAGCTACACAGTGGGATATCTGTATTTTGCCAACTGCAGGTATCGAAACCCGATTTTCAGAGGTATAAGTCCTCTTTATTTGGAAGACAAGGTTATGGGATCATGTAAACTTAAAAATTATTCATTTATGAAGGGACGAATGGTCTGAAAACAGTTCATTACAAGTTAATGATGGTTGGTTTATTTGACAAAATTCATTTCATCATTAAAATGTAATAAAAAAAACAGTGGATCCCACATTTTTCACCATTACATTTTTTAAAAAATGCACAGCTTTTTCGAAAGTACTAGTGTATTGGAAATCAATGGCTGATCAATGTCTGATCAATTAGTTTTAATACGAATAAAAATAATTACACTTCTAACTCTACAGTTTGAATAAAAGGAAAACATTAGAAGCACATAATTTTTATCACTCAGTTAATACCACAAACGATAAAAGTCACCAGTCTCGTAACCAGAAAATAACATGTTATCTATTTTATAACTTTAACAATGACTGTGAATAGATTGCTTAACGGTGATTATAATACACTTTAGGCTCCAGATTCTTTTTAAAGCCTTCCATCTTTGAGCATGACCGTAAAATTGCCTTAAGTAACAATAAATAATAATAAACAGATGTCTATTTAATAGAACAGTTTTTCAAGTATAAGGCTTGATTGGAGAGAGACAGAGTTAATTCATTGTTTCAATATAACGAGAAAACAAATTCTGTGGCCAATTCGAATGGCCTCTGATTTTTTAAAAGCATGTTTTTATATATATATATATATATATATCAAGCTAAAAGCTTGTAATCCAGAAGCAACACCCACGTTCATTTTTTAACAAGTGTATATAGTCGAATTAATTTGTAAATTTCACTTTTAACAATATACTACAATAGATTAAAAGTATCTCAATAATTTTAGTTAACCAATGTGTTGCAGGTAAAGTAACCAAAACTTGGAATATTTTTAATGTATAGGTGGTAAACGATTGTTAAAAAACAGATATATATTGCATTTAAATCGAATTTTTCAAAATTTGTAAAATAGTTTTAAAATTTTGTAAAAATATACAGCTCGCATGGTTTTTCAAAGTTGGTGCGTGTCGGGCAACAACACAGACTAAATTCAGTTACGGGTTTTACTTCTGTAGAAGATTATTAACACGTTTCTCTCCCTAAATAGTTAACATATTTCAGCACAGCCTAGAGTAGCACCTTTCAAACATGTCTTCAGACAATCTTCTTTAGGACTCGGTAAACGAGTTTTTCCACAACTTTTGCGACTAAGATTAAGCACAAACTCCAGCTATAATTTTTTCCGTTAGTACAATATTTTGAATGTTTTTAGTTACTAATCGCTAGTTGATTAAGGGAACTATTGGCCGAAAAACGAAATGCGCATAAAATAGGTTACCGATGTAGCCTAACAATGTGATAGTTTGATTTAAAATAATTATTTTCCAAAATGCTGCAGAAAGCTCATGAAATTTTGTTTATTTTATAACAACAATTCAAATACTTTACTAAAAGGATAAGAAGTTAAACATGTCGTAAAAACAAATAAACTTTATATAAGAAGTAATATAAAGGCTTATCTTCCTTCAGACAGATGCTAATGTATAGATCACCCGATCTTTGCTCCACAATACTTAGATATTTTCAGATTCAGAATAGTAAAATAAACCCCAGAAGAGAAGCAAATGAATACTCGTTAGGACAACACTGAAATCGCGTCTTTTGATATGTGTTATCTATAATTAGGATACTTTGCAAAACGCAAGAAGGTTTTTAGATGAAAGATAATTACTTTAATAGTAAAAATAAATGGTGTGCTTTGCTAAAATAAATGTTTCGTAAACACAAATGCTTACAATAAAATGTTGAGGCTCTAAAGTCCCATTAATAGTAAAATAAATGGTGTGCTTTGCTAAAATAAATGTTTTGTAAACACAAATGCTTACATTAAGAATGTTGAGGCTCTAAAGTCCCATTAATAGTAAAAATAAATGGTGTGCTTTGCTAAAATAAATGTTTCGTAAACACAAATGCTTACAATAAGAATGTTGAGTGCTCTAAAGTCTCATTCCTTATTTGTTCTTATTGTTTCCTCACACGAGTTAGGCCTGAGAGACATCGGTAGTCATGGTTTGCTTAAACGTTCCAAACAGTTGTAGAAACTGAGGATAAGCAGACACAGTAACTCACGAAACCAATGTGACTGTCATGGTAAATAACAGTAGAGACGCGAACCACGAACTCTTGGAATTACAGTCCAGCACGCTAACAACTAGGTCACTCATGGCCTATGATAATTGAAATATTAATATATTTTTTACTAAAGTTGTTGGTAACTAAATTCAACTGTGTCATATTAATAAGGGAAATTTGTAAAGTTAAAAATATCTGAAAAAGTAGCAAAATAAAATATTTTTAATAACGTTCGAAGTACATGATGTTGGATGTTTGTTAAATGCGGGGAAAATGAGTCAGAAACATAGAATGTACATCATCATTCGTTATGCGCAGTTGCTCTTTAATAGCTACAGAAACACCTTATTTCACAATGCTAAAATTAATATTCAAGCAGTTAACTTAGTACAGCAAATGTATGAGAAACAACTTACATTGTTAGCTATTAACAGAAAATAACTAAAGTAATAGTATTTAGATAAGGAGGAAAACTATAACATGTGTTAAGAAATGTTATTTAGGTGGTGAGACATTAGGAGTTATATTAATGTATGAACACACAAAAATAATATTTTCAACCGTGGTATTTTCTTATACTTGGATAAACAAGCAGAATAGGTGTTGTTAAGAAATATTATTTAGGTGGTGAGACATTAGGAGTTATATTAATGTATGAACACACAATAATAATATTCTCAACCGTGGTCTTTTCTTATACTTGGATAAACAAGCAGAATAGGTGTTGTTAATAAATGTTATTTAGGTGGTGAGACATTAGGAGTTATATTAATGTATGAACACACAAGAATAATATTCTCAACCGTGGTCTTTTCTTATATTGGATAAACAAGCAGAATAGGTGTTGTTATGTGGTGAGACATTAGGAGTTATATTAATGTATGAACACACAAGAATAATATTCTCAACCGTGGTCTTTTCTTATATTGGATAAACAAGCAGGAAAGTCAAATAATCTGGTAAGAAAGCTCGATTGTATAAAATTGCTTGCTTTCAAAACCAAGTGTATTAAAAATTGATTAAAATTGTCAAATTGACACAAAATAATGTACCGAGTTTAAATACTTTTTCAAAGTCCAAGAAATTTGTATGCATTGATATTTCGTAATAAAGAATACTAGAAAGATAAGAATATCAAATTATAATTTTCAAACTCAATACCCCGATCTGAAGGTATTAATAGGGAAGAAGGATTCATTATTGGATTTTTAAGGGACGCGGGTTGGCCATGGGGTAGAGCTCTGTATTTTGGAGCTGCCGTGTTCGAATCCACGCGATACAACAATATATTTTTCTCATTTTCTTCGCTCTGGTCAATAGTGAGAAATAAGCGACGGTGGCAGTTATTTTTAGTATATTTACCATAAATACAAAATGCATTGTTTAAGAAATAGTAATGTCTATGCTAGGCATTAATTTCTTATCTTATCAATTTGTTATTGATATGAAATACAGAGAATTAATTTGCTATCTACAATTTATTATTTAAGTCCATCAGACTAGAAGCTTATCCATTTCATGTGTACACAAAGTGAATAGTTGTTAGATAAATTAGGAACTTTAACATTGTGTATTTTAATGGATAGATACGATAAATGAGACGTATGTCGCCTATGTTAACACACCTTATTGAAGCAGTTATGTTTTTGTTGATATCTGATGCATGAATTATTTGCCATAAATCAACTCAAACAGTACTGGGTGTGGCTAAGTGGTTAGCTTCCCTAACTGTAAACGCGCTTCCTACTATGAGGTCGTGATGCGTTATAATAGTGAAGGTCATATCCTACTATTTGGTCCGACAAGAGTACCCCAAGAGTTGGCAGCGGATGCTATTTACTAGCTGTTTTCTCTTTAGTCTAGAAAGGTCCAGCATGGCCAGGTGGTTAAGGCGCTCGACTCGCAATCTGAGGATCGCGGGTTCGAATCCCCTTCACACCAAACATGCTCGACCTTTCAGTCGTGGGGGCGTTATAAGTGACGGTCAATCCCACTATTCGTTGGTAAAAGAGTAACCCAAGAGTTGGCAGTGGGTGGTGATGACTAGCTGCCTTCCCTCTAGTCTTACACTGCTAAATTAGGGATGGCTAGCGCAGATAGCCCTCGTGTAGCTTTGCGCGAAATTCAAAACAAACAATCTTTAGTCTATCAGTTCACAATTAGGAATGGCTTTTGAATTTTTGCGTTAAAATCCTAAAGAAACAACTCAAATAAAGAGTATGATATCAATTAACACTATTTCGGCTATTATATCACATTCCTTCCAGTTAATAAGATTAACCATAGAAAATGAACTTGAATTTTAAGTAAAACAGAATCTGAAGTTAGTTTCACAGAAACTAGTGTAGAAAATAACAACTTGAAGTCACAGATTAGTATTCGTAATGAAGTTGTGAGTGTTATTTTGAAGTATTGCAGGAGTAAGCTTAGTATGAGTGAAACATTTCGAGAAGTTTCCAAATTGTAATGTTATGTGTTCATTTGGCTGATTTCTAAATTATCCACATACAAAATAAAACTAGCTTGTTTTGTACAAATCTTGTTGTTAAATGTTTTATGTATAATTTTTTCTTTACACAAGTTAGACCTGAGAGACATGTTAGTCGTGTTAATTAATTGCTTAAACGTACCAAACCGTCCCAGAAACCGAGGATAGGCAGAAACAGTGACTCACGAAACCAATGTGTCTGTCATGGTAACTAACAGTAGGCGTGGTTTATCTTTGCAGTTCTCAACGTATGCAGTTAGACATACCCAGATCAACAAGTTTTAAGTAGGAAGGCTAAACTCAAATCCTGTCATTTATTACCAGTTTCTAAAAATGTTATCGCTATTGAAAGTATCTTCTTTAACGTTAGTTATAAAATCAAGTTTATTATAATAAAATTTTAAAATGAAGAAAATAATACTAACTTAATTTCTATTCATTTATAAACATGCAAAATCAAGGGTTTCGGAAATGTGACAGCTGTTAAAAATGTTATTTATTAGCAGATGTTGAAGTATGGAAACTTGTAACTGTCTGATTTATCAAGGATTTTGGAAATGTGACAGCTGTTAAAAATGTTTTTTATTAGCAGATGTTGAAGTATGGAAACTTGTAACTGTCTGATTTATCAAGGATTTTGGAAATGTGACAGCTGTTAAAAATGTTGTTTATTAGAAGATACTGAAGTATGGAAACTTGTAACTGTCTGATTTATCAAGGATTTCGGAAATGTGACAGCTGTTAAAAATGTTATTTATTAGCAGATTTTGAAGTGTAGAAACTTGTAACTGTCTGATTTATCAAGGATTTCGGAAATGTGACAGCTGTTAAAAATGTTGTTTATTAGCAGATGTTGAAGTATGGAAACTTGTAACTGTCTGATTTATCAAGGTTTTTGGAAATGTGACAGCTGTTAAAAATGTTGTTTATTAGCAGATGTTGAAGTGTGGAAACTTGTAACTGTCTGATTTATCAAGGGTTTCAGAAATGTGACAGCTGTTAAAAATGTTGTTTATTAGCAGTTGCTGAAGTATGAAAAGTTGTAACTGCGTCTTATTTAGGGTTTCGGGAATATTGCAACTATTAACAGTGTAATCTACTATCAGTTTCGAAAATGGGACAACAGTTAATAGCCTTATTTATCACTAAAGTACACTTTACGTTAACAGCTGGAGAAATAATTTATCAATTTACAGAACGTTTCACAAAATGAGAGTTCAACTTGCTTCGGTCTTCAAGCGTCAAGATGGAATCGGATTACGATGTTAAGCCAATTTTCGACAATATATATATATATTCTCTCTGAGTAAAATATTAAGTTGTATGGCTAAAAAAGTTCCAAGGCTTACGATTAATTTTAGCTTTTGATCAAAGAAAGTTACCTACATAGATTAAAACTAAAAATTAGCTCCAATGTTAACATAGCTAATTTAATATACTTTTCTTACCTTCTTACCTACGGTGATTGGAAAACGTTGTTTTAACCTCGCTGTTAGCGTTGTATTCGACCGTAATTAGGTCATGATAAGAAAAAAAAAGTCTTCTATATTCTCCAACTTGATTTACTTCCACTTAAACAAATTAGATAAAATAGCTCTACATAATAATACCCCCCCCCCCCAGTGGCACAGCGGCATGTCTATGGACTTACAACGCTAGACACCGGATTTCGATACCCGTAGTGGGCAGAGCACAGATAGCCTCTTGTGTAGCTTTTTGCTTAGCTACAAACAAACAAACATAAGAATAATATAAGATCAAATAAGTTAAATGTACACGAGACTGACGATATGATCACATAATCTAGGAGCATGCGGGAAGGCTAAAATAACATGATATTTTGGGAGTTACCTATTAATGAAAATTATGTAATAAAATCTGTAACAAAATAGAATAATGATCGTAGAAGTTAGGTTTACAATAACAGCGAAGAAAGAAAATATAAAATTGCAAACAGATTACGAAAAAAAGTTAAGTAATTAAGAAAACATAAACAACAAATACTGATAAACTATATCAACATAAATTACGCTGAATAAGATAATATTTATATGTATATATATATATATACATAGGACTAAATTGTATAGATGTAAAAATGAAATAAAATGCTCTTATTAATGAGAGAATATCTAAAGCGATGAAGAAGAACAAAGAAACTAAATGAATTTATTATAAATGATGATTTTATAAATAAAAAAAAGACTTATTGATGTTGTAATGGTATTATAAGGTAAGTGGATTAACATAAGAGTAATGATATTATAAGGTAAGTGGATTAACATAAGAGTAATGATATTATAAGGTAAGTGGATTAACATAAGAGTAATGGTATTATAAGGTAAGTGGATTAACATATGAGTAATGGTATTATAAGGTAAGTGGATTAACATAAGAGTAATGGTATTATAAGGTAAGTGGATTAACATATGAGTAATGGTATTATAAGGTAAGTGGATTAACATATGAGTAATGGTATTATAAGGTAATTGGATTAACATAAGAGTAATGGTATTATAAGGTAACTGGATTAACATAAGAGTAATGGTATTATAAGGTAACTGGATTAACATAAGAGTAATGGTATTATAAGGTAACTGGGTTAACTTAAGAATAATTATATTATAAGGTAACTTGAAATTACATAAGTACAACAATGAAATACACGAAAAGCTAGACTTTCAAACTAATTATCATGTTTTAAGTTAAGCAAGATGCACATAAGAAGAATGAGGTGGTAAGTTAGATTTATGTGTGAATATTGCGTATTGGTTGTGTAACTAGGCTAATAATGTGGTAAGTTAGATTTATGTGGGAATATTGCGTATTGGTTGTGTAACTAGGCTAATAATGTGGTAAGTTAGATTTATGTGTGAATATTGCGTATTGGTTGTGTAAGCTAGGCTAATGATGTGGTAAGTTAGATTTATGTGTGAATATTGCGTATTGGTTGTGTAAGCTAGGCTAATGATGTGGTAAGTTAGATTTATGTGTGAATATTGCGTATTGGTTGTGTAACTTGGCTAAGATTTACATAATATAAAACAAATATATATAGATAAAGGTAGGAAAAAATCAAATGTAAGGTAAAAATTATGCTGAAGTAAAACGGTTTAACACTCTGAGAGTAAGGATGGTAACATGGTAACATAGATGTTATATTTACTTTCATTCGTAATTAACAGTTCTGATAGATTCTTAATGAAACAAACCTTATTTGTACTGTAATAGGATATATTAATTTTCTAGTTATATTAATTAATTCCTGTTGCCAGCGTATTGTTGTAAAGCGCAGTTTACGTCAACCGCATCTTCAACTCGTGTGACAGTTAATTTGTTAGAGATCTTATGAAAACAGGTACCAACCGGAATCATCTACGTCACTCTATTCACTCCTACGCAGAATGTTTATGATAACTTTTGAAGGATGAATTGAACAAGACATGTGTTTAAAAGACTGATGTTTTAGTCAAGTAATAACTTCAATTTGTCTTCAGTAGCTTATTACAAAAACTCATGCTTGTAACCTTACTAAATAAAAGCCCTTATATGAATCTTATTAAAAAAAGGATTTTAATTCCTAATATTTAAACCAACTGTGCTAATATAAGGATGTGTTACGCATTTCCGCTTAAATACAAACATCTAAAAATTACATAGCAAACTATACAGCATTTTGCTACTATGTTTAATTTTTTTATGAGTGACAAAATAAAAATTTAAATTTAAATCCACTTTAAAAGGTTAATTATATCAAATATAATAAAACTAAATTTATGTTTGTCCAGATTGACCAAACATAAGCCAGAAGAAGTTCTCTAAATCGTTCTTAATGATGCAATAAGTGAAGATCCTGTTAACTGGGAAAAGTTTTTCTTCTTATTTAATATCAAATTATAGCGGCCCAAACAGAAACCTGACTAAAGAATGATCGAAGAAAACATAAAGTTTATAATGCCAAGATCACTTTATGGTTGTGATAAGCAAGACAGTTAGTTCTCATTTCGTAATAAAACTTCATTTCATGAAAATTAGACTTCAACATTAAATTAAATAACTTTTTGAAATGACCAAAAGAAACGTTTACTATACACTAAAAGCAATGAAATGTTGGGAATATTTAGACTGTAAGTAAAAAACGTTTATATATATTTTGTATTTTATTGATAGGGAGAAAAATAACGAGCTCCTAATTCTTTTTTAAACGACTGCAGCGTTGAATCATGTTTTTTTTTTTGCGTTGATGAAAATCAGTTCGCATGAGGATTTATCATTATCTAAATTTGTGATTGAGAGGGTTATTTCAGTATAGTAGAAATTTTAATAGATTTAGTTTGAAATTAATTTACAGGCTAAACTTACGTTTTTTTCTTACCTTCTGTAAATTCAAATACTATTGAAGCAAATAGTTAGTGTCTAACGTTTCATCTAGTAACGCCATCAAATGTCGTTCTTCACATCATCAGAAGTATTCTCGTCTACACACTGTTAAAGATCTTCTAGTTAGGAGAAGAGAACCTGTTTTGGATATGAGGTCTTCCTACTGGAAACTAGTTGGAGAATAGGTTCATGTCAAATAACAGACTGAACATACTCTGATCAAATAATAGAAAATCACATGACCAGTTGAAAAACCTTTTTTTATGATGAATTCACTTTCTAAGTCTGGTTTCTAAATCCTGAAGATAGGCTTTGTAATATGATCAAAATTCATTCCAATCATAAATTTGAAATATTAGTCCAAATAATTTCGATATCTGTCAGTAATATACAAAAGCTGATTTACCGTATTTTCTTCGGAGTTGTCTTCTTTCCATGAAGCGAAGACTATTCTTTGCTGCTGTTCGAGTGACTTCCAATCTGGAGACAATTTTTATTCATGAATAAAATGGAAATTTCTAACAGCTTCAAGTCTAAGACAACTTTTCTCGAATGATCTTGATTTGTTTGTTTTTCTGAGAATATTCTAACCGGGAATTTTAATTCATTTAAAAATTACCGATAACTCAGAAATCACGTTCGTATAATAATTAAAATATAAGTAAATCATTCCAATTTAGATTTTCGGAAGAAAACTGATGTAGAGAAAAATATCTTATACTGCATTACTGGCTTTGACTTCACGGTTTTATAGTGCAGAAGAGAGGGGACGTGCCCATTGGTAGCTGGGGCGGTGGTTCGTAGTGACAGAGCCATCGTTCAATCGATTCATTGTCCGCCTGCGTTATTCATCTATAGAATAACATCAAAAATCTGTGATGTAACGGATTATTCGTCACCCTGTCTGTGGTATATCGGCTGTTTTCACTGTTTAAGTTCATTTCAAGACTCAACTAGCTTTAGCGGTTACTCTGCTACTGATCGTTTACCAGGAATATCATAATTTAAATCTGTGGTCACCATATTCAGTATGATAAAGCTTTTAAACCGGTTAGACACCGTAGTAGCAACTCTTATCATAAGCGTCTACGTATGATGTATCGGGTTAGGCTTAATATTCAACCTGTTGATAAACCATCCTCTATGGTCTAATGATTTTGTTCTAGTCTTTGATATAACAGTTTAGCATAGATCGTCATTATGCTTTCAAGCGTAGACATTTTAGGATTTGTCGATTAAAATTTTGTCAAGATCAGTTTTAGTAGACAACCTATTGACAAACATTTATCATGTTGCTACTTCGCTCTAGTGGTCACTCTGTGGATGAAACCATGTTTGGTTTGACTACTTAGTCTCATGATTATCCTATTGAGTAGCCTTTGTTCAAGGTATAACTGAGTAGTGAAAATGACCACCTTTAAATAAAACTCTAATTTTGGTTTGACGTGAAGGTTTAGTGACCACTCTATACATCTTTCTTCGTAAAGTTCTTTTTGGGGAAGATAACATCTTTGGTGATCACTATATCGGTAGACCACTCTTTATGGATTGACTGTTTATCCTTAGTGACCACTGTGTACATCTTTCTTCGTAAACTTCTTGTTTGGGAAGATAACATCTTTGGTAATCACTATATCGGTTGACCACTCTTTATGGTTTGACTGTTTATCCTTAGTGGTCACTCTGTACATCTTTCTTCGTAAACTTCTTGTTTGGGAAGATAACATCTTTGGTAATCACTATATCGGTACACCACTCTTTATGGTTTGACTGTTTATCCTTAGTGGTTACTCTATGAACGTCACACTATGTTACGTCTGTTTAACACTGGTAGTGATTCTGTTTGTAAAACTCTGATTAAGATGGTCACTGAGTTGTTCAGCTTCTGTGTACTTGTGACTTTTTAGTTTAAGGGGGTCACTTTATGTATGGAGTGACAATTTAGCCAACGTAGTTATTCTGTTACATGACCTTAATTGCATTAACACAAGACATTAATATTCACTGTGATTTTAAACTTCACTCTATGGGGAAATTTTTCATAGCCTTAGAAGTTAATCTGCTGATTGTCATTATTTAATATTGAATTCTACCCTGTCTATAAAACTTTGCTTACAGTGTCACTATAAGAACTTAGTTCTGATTGAGCTTTAGAAAACTTCCGGTGATTAAATAATTTTAGAGGTTAGGATTGATATACCTATATTTATTATGTAACCTTTTAACCTATGTAATTGCACAGCATATTATCTCCCGTGTACTGTATGACTAGGTAGTCTTAGTAATAGCTCATTGACTAAGTTTTTTCTATTGATTAGGCGTGGTCTAGTTCGCGTGCTTGGCTGTGAGTCGAAAGATTATAATTCAACTGAACACACACTATAAGGGTATCGCAATATATAACACCACGCCAGAGTCTGAGAATTTAAGTATGTCAATCTCTGTATAAATTGATATGTAAAAATTTAGTGGTGTTTAGAAATAAACCTTTTTCTTTCAAGCAAGCATAGTAATTCATAAGTCATGATTTTTTTTTTTTTTTTGAGATTGCATTAGAGTATAGCGTAAGTTATATTTGTTGTCTTAACTTTAGCCACATATAGTAAGGACACAAAATGTACACAATATACATCTGAGCGTGCAATGATATTTGCAGTTAGTTGGAGACAGTTCTTGTTATTTTATATGTATTAGTTTTATAAAGTCGTGTGCACAAAGTAATTCATTAAACACCCTTAAATATGCGTTTCACTGTAATATCCATGTGTGTATTAAAATATCAAGTTGCGTTTAGCTACAAAATAAGAGTTAAATTCTAGTTTACCTTGTGGTATAAACTAGTGTAATACAAAATAAGATTGAATAATCTGCTAGACTGGATATGCTAGACTCTTGAATAATGTAAAGCCGATATTCTTGAAACTGTAAGTTAAGCCTTACAGTATATCTTGAAGATTTAGTTAGGCTTAGAAAAGCTTCAATCAAAGCCGTGAAATATGTTAAATAATGTAAAAGAAACACTTGAAACAGCTATGGATGTTCTTAATATTTTAGTAAGTTTCGTCTTTGCCCAATTCCCTACATATTGTTACGAGGTATGGCTTGTGTATTAGGTGATAAAATTTCCCAATTTTGGAACACAACATGAAGAGAAGTTCTGTGTTGATGAAACATTTAATAGCAACTCTGCTGATTATGCCTTTTTAAATAATGTAACTGTTTCGTTGTTGCGATTACTCTGTTAATACACATCTCTATGAATACTCAGTCATTTCTCCCTCTCCATTGGCCCTTCGGCAGGCGGTAAGTGGAAGGGTTATAATGCTAAAAACCAGGCTTCGATAACCGCAATCGGCGTATCACTGATAGCCCATTGTGTAGCTTTCTGCTTTACAACAAACAAACAAAAACTAAACAATTTCATAAGTTTTTGCGAGTTTTGGCTGATTGGGTGAATTATTCTGTAACTTAAATAAAACATGAAATTTAGAGAAGAATTATAAAAGGAAAATAGAATGACTTGAACCGGGCATATCACAAAACTTAAAAAAAAAGAATATGCACATTTATTAAAATTAATCGTAGATGATAAATATCATAATAGATGAAAAAAATATCACTCAGTAAACATCTAATAGTAATAATAAATTTTTTTAGTCATTAATAATACTCAATAGACAATTTTAATTTATTTACAGTACATAACATGAAAGTGTTTGTTTGTTTGTTTTGAATTTCGCGCAAAGCTACACGAGGGCTATCTGCGCTA
>NW_013666133.1:368561-391116 GCF_000517525.1 Limulus polyphemus
CTTCAGCTAGCAGGTCTTATCTTCAGATAGCAGGTCTTATCTTCAGCCAGCAGGTATTATCTTTAGCTAGCAGGTATTACCTTCAGCTAGTGGGACTTATCTTCAGCTAGCAGGTCTTATCTTCATATAGCAGGTATTATGTTCAGCTAGCGGGTCATATCTTTAGCTAGAGTGTAATATATTTAGTTAGCGAGTATTATTTCTAGCTAGTGGGTCTTATCTTCAGATAGCGGGTCATATCTTTACCTAGAGTGTAATATCTTTAGATAGCGAGTATTATTTCTAGCTAGTGGGACTTATCTTCAGCTAGCAAGTCTTATCTTCAGATAGCAGGTCTTATCTCCAGCCAGCGGGTCATATCTTTAGCTAGAGTGTAATATCTTTAGTTAGCGAGTATTATTTCTAGCTAGCAGGTCTTATCTTCAGCTAGCGGCTCATTTCTTCAGCTAGCAGGTCTCATCTTTAACTAGTAGATCTTATCTTCAGCTAGCGTGTACTTAACTTCAGCCAGAGAGTATTATCTCCAGGTAGCGTGTCATATCTACAGCTAACGAATATTATTTCCAGATAGAGGGTATTATCTTCAGTTTGACTACAGACACTTTACAAAATAGTAATTTGAAAACACTGCCCTAGTTTTCAGTGCTAATTCAAAGTAACAGAATCACTTCATATATGTGTGTGTGTGTGTAAGAATTCAGTTTTTGGACAAGGGAAAATTATGAAGGGAATAAAGGTGGGTAGGATTACCTCACCACAAATAAAGTTAATTACATCTTCTTGTTACTCGTTTTTTCCGGTCGTAAAAGATACTAAAGAATGTAACTGATCAAGATGTGCACAGTATATAAGACAAACTGATACTGTACCCTACTTGGATACTTGTCTTCTAACATATCATTTGGTTAAACTCAAAAATCTTTAACTATTTCTGTGCATCGTAGGACAGCATCTAAAACCGGTAGTAGATACACTATAAGTCTATATCTGAAAAAGCCATGTACAACTTTATTCGCAAAAGTATCTTAACTTCGTTAGTTTCGTGCAAAATTGTTTGTTTTTTTTCGAAAAATTTCAAAAAGATAAAAGTAGTTAGAGCACAACCCTAGACATGTGAATGATGAAAGGGTTTAATTCTGTGTTATAGGAGCATCATTGTGCATTGTTTTTAGGCCTGGCATGGCCAGGTGGTTAGGGCCCTGACATGGCCAGGTGGTTAGGGCGCTCGACTCGCAATCTGAGGGTCGCGGGTTGAATCCCCGTCCCACGAAACATGCTCGCTCTTTCAGCCGTGGGGGGTGTTATAATGTGACGGTCAATCCCACTATTCGTTGGTAAAAGAGTAGCCCAAGAGGTAGCGGTGGGTGGTGAGGACTAGTTGCCTTCCCTCTAGTCTTACACTGCTAAATTAGGGACGGCTAGCGCAGACAGCCCTCGTGTAGCTTTGCGCGAAATTCAAAACAAACAAACAAACATTGTTTTTATTACTAAACGTTCATACAAGTACAACTGATTATCGTATCTTGCCAGGATTAAAAGATGTGCATATATTATTCGACATTTATTTCTAATACGAGAAAACATAACAAGTGAGACGCTATGAACTAAATAATTACAATAAGAGGAATTAATGAAGACAAGAATTGAGCAAATTAAGCAATACGTGACAAGGATCTAGACTAAATATCATTATATCAAGAATGTGCCACTGATTGTCATCCTCAATCAGAGTTAGTCGTTCCTCCAATGTCTAATTGGACTACAGTCTGTTTCTGATTTATTTTTATCGATACGTGACACACTGCTTACAACGAAAAGAGTGCACTATCTACCTGTACTATCTACAAACACTGCTGTTGGAAACGTAAAGATGCAGTATCAGTACCATATGCGTTGTCAACAAAACAAAGTGCATATTATGTTATTTTGTCAACAAATTTAAATATTTCTATACCTTTAGAATGGTTTGGTTTGGTTTGAATTTCTCGCAAAGCTACACGATCGCTAGCCGTCCCTAATTTAGCAGTGTAAGACTATTTGGAAGACAGCTAGTCTTCACCATTCACCGCCAACTCTTGGGCTACTCTTTTATCAACGAATAGTGCGACTGATCGTCACTTTATAACGCCCCCACGGCTGAAAGGGCGAGCATTTTTGGTGGGACGGGGATCCTATAGAATGGAAAACTGCTTCGAAACTTTCCATTGTGATGGCTATTTGTTGTCAACTTAGGTAGTAATTTTTTCCATACGTTTTCTCAAAACAAAATTTATTTAGCTACAGAGTTAACCAATCATCTCTCAGTTAAAGAGCAGTAAAATATGTTTACACGTTTTAACTGTTACTTTTTTAGTGTTTTAATTGTTATTGTTAACTTTTAGGCTAAAAAATTAGAACAAAAAATTTGGACAAAGAGCATTAATTCTTATTTGTGATAAAAATCATGTAAACTGCAGATGTGTTTTTTTTTCACATTCATCGTGATTTGTTCGTTTCGAATTCAAAATGAGAGGCGTGTAAAAAAAAAATGCATTTAAGATATATCTTTTGCTTCCCACAAGTCACTGCTCAAGATGCCCTTCGTTCAGTACCCGAACTCGCCAGTTGGGCTGGAAAACGATAGATAAAAGATCCTTTGAAACTTTATTTATATATATATGCAGTATCACGTTTTAAAGGATAGGGTTTAGAACCAGAAAGCTGGTGTTTCAACTGTATTTTCTAAAGCATTAATTCTGATTTATACCCTTTGATAACAATGGCTGTTATTGCTGGTGTAGTAAAGTACTACAGTGGATTTATCACTATTAACTAATAACTACATTTACATGTTAAGTATAAACAATATCAAAGGATTATTAACTTTGTCTCCTGAATATCCTGAAGGCTTACTAGATTGATATCAAATGACATTAAAGTGCTTTTTGTTTTCGTGGAATGACATTCCTTTAGACACAAAACATACGCGTATTCTACTTCATGTAAATACACCCTATCTATATTTTGTTAAAACTAAGAATTATCATAATTAAAATATGTATTATACCAATATTTCATAAGTATATTCAAAGTCATTAGAGTTTATGTTAATCCAGCCTAAATATCACATAATGCTTTTCTTTTCACTAGCTAATTAAAAGAAAATAAGTTTTTTCTGTAAAAGTAACAGCAGTTTATTATCAGCTTCTTCGACATTAATCTCACGCCTTAACTTATGAATGAGTAAGCTCTCTTTATATGTAATTGTTTGGGAGAAATAAACAAGCTTTATTTCGTCACAGTTAGATTAATACAAAACACAATAAGGTGACCACGACGTGCCTTTTTTTGCATATTATTATTAGCAGTGATCTTAAATATCTTATATTAGGATGATTTGAATATGCAAATCAGCAAGTCACATGACAAACATAGCTAATATAAGGTCGCTGTGAAACGTCATGTATCAGAAATACATTTTGACATTGCTTATCGTGTCATAGGCAGTGTGATACCACCGACAATTGACACTTTTGTAAAGGGCATGTGACAGCCCTTTCCGATGTAAAATATTTATATAATCACATCGGAAATTTACAATTTCCAAGACTAGGATATTCCTTGTACTTAATGGAAAAGTGATACATATCACATGTACACAAGTTGCAAATATCAATTCAACCGTTGCATATCTCAAGCAGATGGAGAATATCGTGGGTATTCACGCTATTCTATTCGTATACATACTGGTCATGTCACCGGACACAGCACGTTTGGATTTTTTTGCGATCGGACTGTTGAAATGGGCGCTGGGAAACACCATCATCTTTGTACACTAGATGGCTTATGGAAAGCCTACAGGGAGGAGGGTTGTGCTTTGAAGTAAAAGCCATAAGAAGGAATCTTTTTTTTTTTTTTGCAATGGGAACTACGGTGCAGGACTATTGCTAAGATGCACAGTCATCATGAAGAATACAACTGGAAGTGACTGTAGTGACGTGGTGAGGCTCTACCTTCGTTTTAATATAACGTATTAAATGTAAGCATATTTTTAGCATAATGTGCTTCGTTGCTCAAGTACTCAATCTCTGTATTATTCAACTCAAAACATATTTCGACTACCGACACTGAAATAATAATAAAAAAACATATTTCTTACAAACTGTAACGACGGTGCCCAGATCAACAGTTATCTACCACTCAAACTTCACTGTAACAACAACAAAAAAATGCAGGAAACGTGCCGAACATTCTTAAAATATTGCGAGGGCAAAAGAGAAGTGAATGCTATAGAAAATATTTTAGATGTTAACAGCTTTCTGGACTTACAACGGTATTGATTTAGTACCATAAGAAAATGATTATTCTGCAAGAAAATTCAAAACTAATCTTTACCCAAGGAATTGTGTCAGATATTCACCTTCTAAGCCTATTTCTAAACTCAAAACGTTTTTCAGAAATATTTTCAACACATATGAAACAGCTGACTTCCTCAAAATCATGTTATATTGAAATGTGTATTAATTCAATAAGAATTGTTACAGAAAACTAGATCTTTCTCTTTACTTGCTTTATTTACAAGTATACAATGGACATAGAAATTCTCAGCAGTATTCTCTAGTGGCATCGATTTTCGAAACGTTGGAGAGTGCACTATACATACGATTAAATACTTTGGTTTCGGACTATGCCACCAGAAAACTATTTTATCAATATCATTGAAATGTCATTGCTTTATTTTAAACTAGATTATCGCCAGGTTATCTACTACTTGATCTGTCTCCTGGCATCAAATTAACTATGGTAACAGATGTTGCTAAGCGTGAAAGCAAGAGAATGCTATTAATTCGACAGTGTTTTTGTCGTTTGTTTCGAATTTCCATTAACGTAATCCCTGCTTGGTTGTTTTGTGAAGCAGAACCTTACGGTTTAGGGCAGACATTTACAAACATAATTTATTCAAAGGGGGACATGACATGGGAGTGCCGCTGTTCTATCCCATGACGACAGATTAGATTAGGGTAACAGCTAGTCTACACTATTAATGTGGAACAAAACTTAGTACCAGTGTTAAGATTATAGTCCAGATTACACGAAACTAAAATCACGTTTTACATTGAAAATTTTATTTTTTGGTCCCTAAGATATTCTCTACTTTCTACTGTTATAAAAAAAACGTTTCACCAAATCTTCTAAATAATAATTAACAATACATGGTAGCAAAATAAGTAAATAATACAATGTTCAAAATTCTTACCTTATATAAATAACATTTATAAAATTACACTTCACCAATATAATTCGGTTCATCTGTAACAGTTGCGAATAGCTGTATGGCATGGCCTAAAGATTAGAACGTTCGACTTGCAAGCTGGGGGATCGAAACCCGTCGTCGAATATTCTCGCCCTTTCAGCCATAGGGGTGTTATATTGTGACGGTCAATCCCATTATTCGTTAGTAAAGAATAGCTCAAGAGTTTGCGGTAGGTGGTATTGACTAGCTGCCTTCCCATTTGTCTATCATTTCAAAATTAGCGACGACGAGAGTACATAGCCCTCGAGTAGCTTTGTGCGAAATTTTAACAAAACAAACCAACAAACAATATAAATAGTGTCCCAGCCACCACTAGTCCGCCAGTGGCACAGCGGTACGTCTGCAGACTTACAACGTTAGAAACTGGGTTTTGATACCCATGGTGGGCACAACACAGATAGCCCATTGTGTAGCTTTGTGCTTAATTTCAAAAAACAAACAGACAACCACCACCAAGTCTGTTGTATCCTGGCTAGCCTGAAGATCCTTGGTATTGGACGAAAGGCCTAGTTGGCAGTGGATATACCAGATATAGTCTAGTTGACATTGTTATACACTGTTCTGTACTTTCACTCAGAAGTTCTTATAACATTATAAGAAATACTGCCTGAAAAAGAAAGTTCCTTTAAGATATTATTTGTGATGAAACATCACAATAAAGCTGAGACATTTTAAACAGTTTGCTCACCTTTCAACAAGAAAATAATGCTAATTTTAATAGTCATTTTTTATTTGTGGGAAAAAAATTACCAGAATTTGCTTTGAGAATAAGTCCACAATGTATTTAATGAAAGCAAACTTTCAAGCTTATTTATTAGTTCTATGTTAGGCGAGAGACAGTTTGAATATAAACGTTACGCTAAGCACACTTGATAATTATATACTATGCAACATAACCCACATTGTTGTGTCTTAACATTTCTATTATAGATTGTCTCTCGTCCGACGAAAAGGTCACAAATGAACTTGAAAGCTTCCTATAAAAACAAGTTAACAACAGATGTGTTTTTTTACCCACATTCCTGAAAACCTAGAAATATTTTACCGGACTTCGGCGTTTAAATCGTAAATTGAAAGCTTGTATTCAATAAATACATTTGCCCCCTCCTTTCCCAGTGACTCAGCTGACTTTTAAAATTAAAAGACTGTTTGCGATACCCATGGTGAACACAGCGCAGATAGCATATTGTGTAGTTTTGTGCTTAATTAAAACAAAACAACAAGATTTATTTAAAAACAACATGTTTTTATGTCACACTTCTATCTGCATTAAACCAAGAATGGAGCATAATTATTGACACATTATATAAATCATACTTTAAAACTGTTTTATTAAAAATAATAAATAAATTGATCACAGCACGCTTAACTCTAGAAATTATTATTTTTTCGTTCAAGACAACCCTTGTTTTAAGTACTTAAGTGAGGCTTTACGCGATATCATTTATAATATATTCTCATTGAACACGCACTCGTCATAGCTCTAGCTAATAGTACAGTAGACATCACATTCGCATTTCGGTTCTGAGGTTTTTCCTTGTGACAGAACTACAGTTGTGTAGATTAATCGAGTTCTTTAAATGCATCAATTTAGCTGATCTGTAAATTACAGGGAATTTATGAAATAGTGACAAACCAGCTGAGAAATGAATCGGTAAGATTCCTAGAATAAGTGCTGCATGTATGGTATTCAAGTACACTCATGTCGACATATACGTTTAAAAGTGTTCACAAAAGGCAGATTCAAGAAATGTAATGTAAAAAGTAATTTCTGGCTCGGACAGTAAAGAAAAGAAACATACAAACACAAGTGAAAAAACAAATAAAATATTTATTCACAGTTCTTGTGCAACGTATCTATTGACCAAATTGGCTGGCTTCCTTGTCAACTTACTGATTATATTAGCTGCTGAGGTTAAGAACACTCTTTGAAATGTGTGCTTAGGACAAAGACAAGGCGAATTCCATATACGCCCACAAAGACAAGGCGAATTCCATATACGCCCACAAAGGATAAAGACGATGGGGATCAATGATGCCAGATTTTCCTTGGAAAAAATTGCAAAAGTTTATTTCCTGCATGACAAAGTGCAATATATTTCTCTTCCTTGATAAAACTCGGTATTTTCTCTCGAAGTTCCTCAGTATTATTAACATTAATTCTGTTGTTTATTTCACACTATTCTGGCAAAATTACCAAAAAATAAAAGCCATATTCCTAGGCCAATATTTCAATCATACTTGGGGAGTGGTGATTATTTATAAAAAAGTGGGGTGGTGCAAATATTGGTGGGCCAATTTTATTATTGTACAGACTTTTTGAAAAATAAAATGGAGGTTCTTTACGATTTATGTTGTAATAAACTCCCACGAGAATTTCCCAATAAAAGTTCAAATTTTTGTCTTTCTACCTTTGAACTGTACATTGGGCCTAGGTCTGTACTCTGTTCTCAAAATTCACCATTAAGATGCATCAGTGTCCTTTGTTGTGAGTAGTGTTTTACATAATAGGCCTCGTCTATTAGTTATAGTATGGTTGACATATTATGATACATACTTCTTTACTTTCACTCGGGCATTCTTAGAAATTTTCATGCAATCGTGATTGAGCAGTCACATCAACCATATGAAATGATCTTAACCTACAGTTAGCGACTTAAATTTCTGTAATTATGGTTGTACCTCAAATCTAACCTGAAGATAACTCACTCCCATTGTACAAGTCGGAATGATAATTATAAATTAAGTTCCTTCTATGAGATTGAGTATTACCATTGATTTACTTAGAGAGAATTTCACTTCACAATTATGAAACCAAATGCATAAATTAAGCACTGGAAATACTTAAAAGTAGCCCATTTTTTCGTTCAATATAAAAATAAAAACGTCCATAGATAAAACCAAAAACAATTCTAATTGCAAAAATGTACAAAAACGATAAAAGTGCGGTACAAAAGCCAATGCTGCATACTTCACCATCTATTACAAATAACTTTAATAAGGAAGAATAATTTCTTACTCCTACCAATTTGTACATGTATCCGTGCCACGCCTTGAGATAAGCTGGCCTTTATATTCATCTTAGCTCCTAATTCACTACACCACATTGTATTCAGTGGAACTCGGTGGTGGTTCTTAGATGAATTAGGACCCTAACTGAATATAAGTTCAATTTTTCAACACATGAATAAAATGAGGTAATGTGGGTAATGCTAAGTTACTTTACGTTGTTGTGTTTTTAAGATGTAACCTTCTGTTTGAGTTGAAGCAAAAGTTATACTTTTTTTTTCGATCAAGCGTTTTTGAGTGGATTTCACGCATTTTTTGTGTTACATGAACCCAAGACATTCACATTGTAATCATTAATGTTTAAATAAACCTTTTAAGGAAAGCAACTCGTACAGGGAAGTAATATGTATATCAGGATATTACTGAATTAGAAAGTGTGTTACTTTAAAGGATGACAACGTGTTGGTAAGAGCTGAAAGCAAACATGACATTGGATGACACTCTTGTTCTGACCTGAGCTATGCTAACTGAGCTCTGGGGAATGAGAGTTTCCAGATGAAGAAGAGGGCATTTTCTATTTGTATTAATCAATGTTCTTTCTTTTTCATCGCTGATGAGAAATTATTTCAAAATTAAATAATTATTCGCAACTAAAAAGAAATAGATAACTGCCTCACTTAAGGCACGGCAGGACCTTAGGGCGCTCAACTCGCAATCTGCTGGTCGCAGGTTCGAATCCCCGTCCCACCAAACATGCTCGCCTCCTCAGCCGCGGGGCGTTATAATGTGACGGTCAATCCCACTATTCGTTGGTAAAAGAGTAGCCCAATAGTTGGCGGTGGGTGGTGATGACTAGCTGCCTTCCCTCTAGTCTTACGCTGCTAAATTAGGGACGGCTAGCGCAGACAGCCCTCGTGCAGCTTTGTGCGAAATTCAAAACAAACAAACAAACAAACCTTTTGTTAAAGTAGCCACAGATAATGTTTTGCTCAGTTAAAAGAAAATTCTGCCCACAGAAAATCTCTAATACAAAGGAAAAATCTTATTCATGATTTAGTTTTTAAAGTTATCAACTACATAATTCACTTAAGTTCTTTGATCAATTAATTTAACGCAGGATTGATTAGTAGATGTTTTAAAAAGTGTCCATTCATAAGAGTTAAGCCTTCTAATGGTTTCATTTTGTAGCAAATGATCCTGAAATTCGAAATAAGGTAGGAAAATATTTTAAATATTGTCTTTGAGATAAAAGAGCGACCTCATATTATTATGTATGGTGTTTCTAGTTGACACTATATAACAGTTCATAACTACTATTTCATTACTGCATAAATAAACCTTGTGTATATGCAGAACGTTTAAGAAAATAACTCAAATAATTAATTAGATTGATGTGAGTTTTGCTGATTTGAGATTAAGTGATCTTGTCTAAGGACATTTCAAAAACTTTAAAAAAATCTTACAACGATTCTAAATTCCTTTACAACAGAACTAACCATTTGACTGTTACGAAGATTATGGCTATGGTAGAAGTAGATGACTGACGCCGCCGCACCTCTAGAGTTCGGCGTTCTAAGTACACGTACAGTCTGTAAATACTCCTTAAAACAGTGTATCTTGAAACAGACTGTTGGCACGTTTATCCTTAAAACAGTGTATCTTGTAACACACTGTTGGCACGTTTATCCTTAAAACAGCGTACCTTGAAACAGACTGTTGGCACGTTTATCCTTAAAACAGCGTACATTGTAACACACTGTTAGCACGTTTATCCTGAAAACAGTGTAACTTGTAACGCACTGTTGTCACGTTTATCCTTAAAACAGTGTATCTTGTAACACACTGTTAGCACGTTTATCCTTAAAACAGTGTAACTTGTAACACACTGTTGGCACGTTTATCCTTAAAACAGTGTATCTTGTAACGCACTGTTGTCACGTTTATCCTTAAAACAGTGTATCCTGTTTTAAGGATAAACGTGCCTAACAGTGTGTTACAATGTAACTTGTAACACACTGTTGTCACGTTTATCCTTAAAATAGTGTATCTTGTAACGCACTGTTGTCACGTTTATCCTTAAAACAGTGTATCTTGTAACACACTGCTTATCCTTAAACAGTGTATCTTGTAACACATTGTTGGCACGTTTATCCTTAAAACAGCGTATCTTGTAACACATTGTTGGCACGTTTATCCTGAAAACAACGTATCTTGTAACACACTGTTGGCACGTTTATCCTGAAAACAACGTATCTTGTAACACACTGTTGGCACGTTTATCCTTAAAACAGCGTACCTTGTAACACACTGTTAGCACGTTTATCCTGAAAACAACGTATCTTGTAACACACTGTTGGCACGTTTATCCTTAAAACAGCGTACCTTGTAACACACTGTTAGCACGTTTATCGAGATTTTGAATTCACAAATATAAAAGTGTTGTTTAGCACAGGCTGAAAAGACACGGCAACACAAGTAGGCTACACTCGCATCCGTATAAGAAACAAGGGAATGGCAGTTTATTCGACAGTATCCACTACAATACTTGTTAATATTCTCCACGAAAACTATATGAATTTATGCTTTGTTTGTTTGTCGTTTTGAAATATCACCCGAATCTCAACATCGTAGTTTTTATTCAAATATGTAAAGACACGAAGTATAACAAATGTATTATTAAAATTAGGTCACCTGGTAGTTAAATCCATTACTATGTGTATTATTTAATTTTACATAAGTTAGTTAACCCTATACCTATTTCCAATCATTTAAAATAAAAAAAAACAAACCCATCTGTTATATGAATTACCACGTTAAGATGTTAGTACACAGTTGTGTTGCTACAGCTGTCGAAGGAGACCGTTGTGTGGTATATGATGCCATGACAACGACTGACGGAGAGTGTATTTTGCTACAGAGAAACACAACGAAATGTTAGGTCCTCTAATCTTTACTTAATCAGCTTAAATTAGTTTTTTTTTTGGGGGGGGGGGAGACTTATTGCATACAAAGAAGCTAGTTAATACCGCGTTACGAACAAAATAACAGTTCTGCTCCTATACATTACCGTTCTTCGTCTGTTAAAGTTCAAGAAGTGAAACGGCTTTATTTTCGTTCTACATTAACGGGTTTGAGATGAATGTTACTATATACAAACGTTATATTATCTGGATATAAACATGCTAGATAGCCAGACATAGATGGAATTAGTTAGAGTAATCTTTGTTGCTAACTCTCCCTAGTCTTCCCTAACACGTATTAGCAAGTCAGTGATCCAAATCTCTTCAATATATCTATATTTCTGAAGAAACGGTTTTCTTCATTTTGTTATTTATGCTTCAGAAAATGCACCATATACAATGTACGTCCAACATTATCCGAGCATGTATAATATTCTCGACTGTGGCAAAAACAAAATATGAATACATAAAATAAATCAGAGAAATATGTACGTCTAACTATTTTTAAAAAAAATCATCAATGACAACATCAAGTGAATAAATAAATATATAATTATGTTTACTGCTATGGTACGGGTTTACAAAGACTGCATATGTAGAGTTACTGCAGTTTGAATATAATGGCAACTAAAGAAGTCATAAAACATATCTTATTACTTAAAGATTTTAAATTTTCGTCTATTTTAAGCGTTTGTCATCTATAAAATGGCAGTAGTTAAGGGTGTTTTAAAGCTCTTAGAAACTAACTACTTTTTAACAGAGTATTCTTTATCAGTTATATGTTCCTGAGATCAACAACAACAATTAATTGTATGTACAGTATAATTCAGATCAGACCAATATCTCTTTGATCTAATTCTACAAGCTACTAAATCATCTCGAATACAGTATATCTAAAAGAGTTTCGTAATTTTTTAATATATTTTGTAATTGATTAGCAGTATCATACCTTCAGAATTTAGTGCTTAAGTATATTTTTTTTGTAAAATGCCAAACCTTATCATTTAATGGTTGAATACTTTCATATTTTAGAAACGTTAGAGAACTTATCGATTATTTGCTTGTGTTATGATGTGTTTAACGTGTAGATGGAGGAGTGGCATTTCGTCAGTTGGATATTTTTCAGATCAATTTCCTGAACATGTTTTCGTTTCACATTTTATTCTTGAAGTTTTGATCGCTCTCGTGATATTGAGATACTACATGTTGAAAGTTTGTGCGATAGTTTTACGAATAGAAAATTTAGCTTTGACACAGTCAGTGTTTTTGTTCTGGATAGCTTAGAAAAATTGTTTATATTGTGTTTTACTATCATTATTATATGTATGTATGCTACCATGCCAAAACTGTATGGACATGTAGTCATAGTGGGGACAGCCCTTAGTGATCGCTGGTTTCATTATGGAAACCATTCGCCCTACTGTACTGAAAGGCTTCTTTGTAATTGTTTTTCTACTGACTCAGTTTTATTCCGTTGTGTTGTTAGAAAACTGAAAAACAGAAATAATTCAAAACTATATTTTAAAAATCATAACCATAAATACACCAATGAAACACTATTCAGAAATCTTTATTACTTTTGTAACTTTAATATGAGTGGATATTTGAAATTGCGTTTTGTATAAGAACAACAAAGAATATGAAAGTGGTTATTATATAGATAAAGTAAAATAACACTATCGAAAGAATAATAGCAATGCAAGAATATTGTCGAGTATATTCCTGTCCTAATGAGTATAAAATTTTAATCGTTGAGTTTGATTATTCGAGTTGATAGACAATAAATTCTTAGTTCACGCATCAATTTATTGCTCCTTATAATTCTTCCTTAAGGCTTCTGTTTTTGATTGTATGATATAGATTTTCGTACAAACTGTAAATTTTACATTATCTTCAAAGAGGTTCTAAATTACTCACTGTATCGCGATGTATTTGTTAAAAAGGACTTTAACTTTTTCCTACAAAAAAAGTACTTTGAAAAAAAAATGTGTGAGAGTGAAATATTTAAGTTGCTGTATGCCATTTTTTTTCAAGATTTGTATAACTGTTTGGCTACTACGCCACCTTTTGTTAATAAAAAATGTTTGCAATCATCTTAATTTTTCAATTTGACTGACTTAGTTGATATCAAAATCTGTTATTCGTTCTATTAGAGGTTTTGTATCGATATTTTGTGGATAAATCTCTCTTTATATTTCCTTATAACGAATAAATGAGGTTTTTGAATAACGCAACTAGATCTAGTGCCCATGATTCCTTTACCTTTTGATTTCTATACAGTGCAATACAAATCATGTTAGGTTATGTTAGATTAAATCATGACCAGCTGAATATTGAAGGCATGTTTTCTTTATGTTACACTTTCCTGAAAATTAGTGTATGATAATATTTTTACTCCAAGTAATCTGTTCGTCTAAAGGTGTAACACCACATAAGAGTGAGTTCCTAGACCCATAGTGTCGAATTAACAGAAAAATTAGAAATATATGTTAGAATGTTTATAATTGGTTAACTTTCGATTCCTTCACGAAAATAAACCAATAGTACACACTTTTAACTTGAGAAATATCTGAAAACATTATTTTTTTTATTATATGAAAAAGTGTTGTCATTACCTTTCGCATTAAAACACTATTTAGATACAACATTAATGTAATCACTATTTAGATACAACATTAATGTAATCACTATTTAGATACAACATTAATGTAATCACTATTTAGATACAACATTAATGTAATCACTATTTAGATACAACATTAATGTTATCACTATTTAGATACAACATTAATGTTATCACTATTTAGATACAACATTAATGTAATCACTATTTAGATACAACATTAATGTAATCACTATTTAGATACAACATTAATGTAATCACTATTTAGATACGCAGTGTTACTTATAAAAATACAGTTAGTTGTTAATTTGTAAAAAAGTCTGTTTCTGTTACATGAAGTACAAAATTCTACCAACATTTTAGTCAAGACGGTTGGCCAACCATTTGAATTTATTTGGTGATTAGCTTATTAAAATAGTATATTGTAATTTTTTTAAAGGAACTATTTATGGTTGTCAAAATGCTTATTTCTGAAACTAATTTCAGGCAACATTTATTTCAATGGTTTATTTTAGCTTTTTAAACGTGCTGGAGTTTGTTATTCGAACATTAACTAACATGCTACTGGTTATGACCTCCAGTTCTTCTGCCCCCCCCCCCCAGTGGCACAGCGGTATGTCTGCGGACTAACAACGCTAGAATCCGGGTTTCGATACCCGTGGTGGGCAGATCACAGATAGCCCATCGTGTAGCTTTGTGCTTAATTACAAAACAAAGAAACCAGTTCTTGTAGTCTTTATCTTCATGTTAACGTATAGAAGTACATTACTGTACTTCGATGTTTGTAATTCGACTAAAACAACAGACACACAAAATTACGTACGTTAGCGACAACCTTATGAGATATGTTATTCAATCAAGAAGGGTTCTCCTATAACCTGCCTTCTTTATCATTTTTGTGCATATTTTTTTTTGTATAGCTGTTTTTGTTTTTTCTAAAGGAAACAGTTTTGTATTAGAAATTAGCCATCAAGTTATAAATCAATGTTTTATAGCAGCTATAAAGTAAAAATATGAAAATAATGACGGAATACTATATTTGTCAAGTGCACTCATATTCGAATTCGATTAGCCACTGACCAGCAAGTTAGTTTCGTACATATTTGATTAATTTCATTGGTTTATTATAGAATCAACTTTTGAAATCACGTGACTTAAAATTATACACATGTTAATTGTCTTTAAAAAAATTCGTTTTATTCTACTATTAAAGTTATGTGTACATATATTTGTTTGGTTCTGTTTTTAAAGGAAAGACACATTGAGTTATCTGCTGTGTCCACTGCGTCGAATCGAGCCCCGGATTTTAGCATTGTAGACTTACTGCTGTCCCACCAGGAGATTGTCCAACATGGCTAGGTGGTTACTGCGCTTGACTCCCAATCTGAGGGACGCGGGTTCGAATCCACACCAAATATACTCGATCTTTTAGCCTTGAAGTCGGTATAATGTGACGGTCAATCCCACTATTCATTGGTAAAAAAGTAGCCCAAGACTTGGCTCTGGGTGGTGATGACTAGCTGCCTTCCTTCTAGTGTTTTACTGTCAAATTAGAGACGGCTAGCGCAGATAGCCTTTGTGTAGCTTTGCTCGAAATTCAACACAAACAAACAAACCCACCAGGGGGCATGTATATTTATAATTTATATAATTTCGACATGTTTTAGTTTATATATATAAATAGTGTAAAATGAGCAAAATTCTTAAGTTTTCCTCCAACAATCTAATGACAGAAAAATAAACAAAGACGACAACTAACACATTTCTACTTGTTCTAAAAGTGTATGTCGAACTGTATCAATCGTGGGTGGATTAATTTATATCAGATTTGTTTACTTATATTTCAGGATTTTCACATAAAAATATTCAAATTGTTATCTACTCGTACTCGTCACTAATTTTGAACTGATAGACTATATGGACGGCGTCCAGTCAATAGCCCACACGACAAACTCTTGGGCTTCTCTTGCTTTACCGAATAATGGGATTCGACCGTCATTCCTTTTAGCTCACCCACGAGCCCAAAGTGAGCAGTGCGTTTTTGCGGTAACAAGCTGTGAACCACGAATCCATGGACGTTAACCACAAAACGACGTCCAGTCAATTTTTATTAGAACACAGATACTAAAGTATAATGTAATAATAACATCCTTACAACAATCATATAACGAATTGAGAATACATCCATCATACTGTAACATGTGACTCTAAACAATAAATTGTCTTATTGAAGGAAGTATCTTAAGTCATTTTATTTAGCGAAAGATAAAATCCGTAGAAGTATAGAAGTATCAAATTGTCTTATTGGAGGAAGTATCTTACGGGTCTACGTACAATTTAATTTCAAAAGATATAAATATATATGATGTCCAATATAAGATGTCACGCGTGTTTAAACGCACACCATTGCCAGCAGGATATTTAATTCAGAAGTTTTAACACAATGCTTAAGCTGGAAGGCATTGGTGCAGAAAGTTTACAAGCCTAAAGCAAACAATTCACTTCCTCTAAGATCAAAACAGAGTGGTAACTACATTTTCTGCTCACTCAGTCTCTGTTTATCTTGACTTTGTAGTTAAATATTTGGAAGCACTTTGAACCACTTGAATGGGCATAGAGTGTAGTGAAAGGAAAGAAAAAACCAAACCGAAAAACTTTTAAAAACAGCAGGTATTAGGTAGATGGGCTACATGTGTCTTTCAGTATGATTTCACAAAGTAAAAGACACTTGCTCATGATTTATTTTCTTTAAACATTTTATGTAAAATTAGGTACAACAAAAGCATACTAAAAAAGAAAGTACAGGGCGCTTCAGACGTTCACTTGCAATTGCCATTGACCTAACTAAACCCACATCGGTGAACATATTTTATGCTTGTGTTTTTGCCAGTAAAAGCGACAAACAAACAAATTAAAAACTTTATTATTAAAAAGCAGGGACATTCCGATATCCTTGTATCACCACAGGAAATTCGCTGAAAGGAAAACAAACATCTTTTGGTATAATTTTTAGGAAAAATCTTTGTGTTATGTAACAACAGAAATTGTATGTAAATATACTTGTTGCTTTTGCTTTTTTGTTGTTAAGTACAGAACTATACAATGGGTTATTTGTGCTGTGCTCAGTACAGGTATTGAAATCCGGTTTTTAGTGTTATAAGGCGTCAAACTTACTGTTGAGCCACTAGAGGGATTTGGTGCTTATTTGTACCAACCTTTCTTGATCCACCTTACAACTCTGCTGCCATCTATGAACATATAAATCATTAATAATAGTAAATTGACAAACAACGATTTATATGCATAACAAAAGTTACTATTTATCTAAATAACATACTACATGTTTCAACAGAACATTCATATGTGTTATTATGAAACATGTAGTGTGTTCTCAACATAAAATAACTCTCATTATGCTTCTAAATCGTTGTTTATCAATTTACTATTGTATTAGTTTTATGATTTGCTTGTAGTTATGCACAAAGCTACACAATGGGCTACCTGCGCTCTGCCCACCACGGGTATCGAAACCCGGTTTCTAGCGTTGTAAGTCCGCAGGCATACCGCTGTGCCACTGGGGGGTTAGTTTTATGAGCTTTCGACACAAGTATTTAAATCATTAATGTTATCACATTCCCTTTAATCCTTGGATGTGATTTCGAACTCGAAGCCTTGATAATATTAAATATGCATAAACGTAAACATCAACAATTTTACTGTTAGCTTATTTCATGAAATGATTTTCAGTGAAATCTCGATTTTCTTTTTCTTGACTATTTTCTAAAAGTGAAAGAGCAAAACTCCCAACTTGTAAAAAAAGTCATATTGTTTCATTCACCAAAAAAAAATAAGAATATAATATTAATTTGAATTTAAAGATATAACTGAAACTCAAGTATGTGTTCAGTGAATCAATATGTTATGTAAATAAAATACAGAGTCAAGCTAGCAAACTTAAATATATATTGACATTGTAGAGAATGAGGTCAAAAACAACGTTATTTTTAGTACTGATAAAGAAAGGACAAACATGTTTGCACATTTCCAAGACATGTGGACTATCCAGAAGACATACACCCACTCGTAGAGAAATGCATTGTGGAAAAAACAAACTTCAATGACACACTAACATAAATTACAATTATACTTTACTGAGTTGTTCGATATATATATCTTTATACATAACATAATGATAAATAATAATCATATCACTAAAGAAATCACAAAATTCGATCATAAATCAATCTGAAATAAACAAGTAACTTGATCTTGACTGATTTCAAAATACTGAAACGAATAGTAATGTTTTATTTCATACATGCAGGGTCGTGTCCACGCGGTGGCGTGAAGTGCAAATCCCCATTGGAGAGCTCTTCCCCCCAGCAACCCACATCTGATATGTAGTCTTTTAAGGTTTTTAAAGCTCCTACATTCTGACTCCCACTGATATAAAGTATTAATTTTTTCTGCCCCCCCAAAAAACTAACTCTTTGCCCTCTTATTTCTCCACATATAAAAAATCCTAAAAACGCCACTGTTTACGTGTATTAAACGTATATGACAAAAATGATGTAAAAAGTCCATATACACAAATAGACAGGAAGACATGTTAGAGTTGAACTGCTAGCAACTGTTTGTTTATTTCTTTGTTTAAGCGCAAGGCTGCATAATGGCTCGCCCTCAAGTGACTCAACTATATGTCTGAAGACTTATAATGCTAAAAATTGTGTTTTGATGCCCGTGGTGGGCACATCACAATTAGCCCATGGTGTAGCTTTATGTTTAATTACAAACAAACACAATGAGTTATCTGCGCTGTTTCAGTCGTAAGAATCGAACTCAGAATGCTAGTGCTATAAGTCCTAAAGTTTACAGCTGAGCTGTCGGAAAGCCAATCTGTAACTGATTCAAATATTTATAGCATAAGTAATTTACACATATAAAAACAACATATTATTTTCCCGTATTTCATAAAAATGACAAATGTCAAGGTTATCCTATACTATATTGTATATAGTATTGTATACACTATCCTTTACAAACTAACCAGACATTTTTATTATTTCATTCAGTTGATTTCTTCATTAGATCAATTAGTAGAAACACCCGCCCTCCGGGCAGGTATAACTGCTAGTTTCTGCGTATGGCTATTGGGCCTGCGGCCTTTTCTGGAATTGTCTGACAGTTCTACAACAATGTACTCGTACTTGACATTCAATAATGTTCACCATCCATGAGAAAAAGTATTTTTACTGGTGAGTCATTTTACCAATTCAAAATTCGTATAAGAAACGAGGTTGATATTGTTTGATAAAACGTTCTTGATATTCATCCAATGATCAGAGTTATTAATTGATTACATCCTTCTATATAACGGTGTTTTGTCAAATATTTTTTACAACACCAGCTGTTTTAACTACTGGAAGACTGTGGTTAGATTGCTATTGGTGCTTATAACGTATGCTGCAATAAATGTTTAGATACATATATTATTTTGAAACTCAAAATGTGAAGTAAATTTCATACAGTGTTTCTTTTTTATTAAGAATAAATACATGTATTTAGATTACTTCATAATGAATTTACGATATCTGTTAATGCAGTTTACGCAAAAAAAAGTATAATTTCATTAAAATATAGTTTACTGAGAAGTAATCCTTTTCGATTCATTATTGTGTACTCAGAACAACCTTATATATATATAATCAAAACTTTTATTTGAACAGTATTCCACAATTATTTCTGGTATGTTTCAGGTTTTATAACGCTATAATTCGGCGTACACACATCAGACAGCCAATTGGGCAACTTTGCGCTAAAACAAACAAACCAAACCCTAAATTGCCAAAACTGAACTAGTATTTTTGATTTACCTAAATGCTTATTCTGTTTTAATAACAACTTATAATGACACTAGAGTCGCATATTCTTTAATACAGCAATCTACTACCTATTTGTGCATAAGAAGAAAATATAGATTACAAAAAACTGGGTATCCTAAGCAAATAAATAATACAAACGTTAAATTCATAAACCGATAATTTATTTCTTAACTGCAATTCAACGCTAAAGAAAAATAACAAATTCATTTCAAGGGTTTCTGAAAAGTTTAAGATAAAAAAAACACGGCTTCAATTTTCAGATGGTCATGATTCACTATTGCTGCCTAATATTCTGTTGAATAACGGAGTAAAACATAGAGAACCAAGCGTGAATGCTAGGCCTAGATATAATTCGAATTGTATTCTATAAAACAATAGGTAACACATACAGTGAAGAAAGCGTGAATGCTAGGCCTAGTTATTGTTCGTATTGTATTTTAGAGAACAACAAGGTAAAACACAGAGAAACAAGCGTGAATGCTAGCCCTAGCTGTTATTCATATTGTATTCTATATAAAAACAAAAAACTGGTAAATCACAGAGATATATCAACAGTCTCCTTCGAAGAACAGTTTAAAATGTGTTTTAAAAGAAACAAGACCAATACCGAAATATCGGCAAGTTTATTCGCAGTTGTTTCAAAATCATGTTTAAACCCATTTTAAAGATTTTATCATCCGCCATTTCATCCTAGTTTACATCTCTTACCATTCCACTGAAAGTCAAACTAAAGTGACTACATTGACATACTGATTTATCTGAGATTGGGCCTGGCATGGCCTGGTGATTAGGGCGTTCGACTCACAACCTGAAAGTCGCGGGTTCGAATCCCCGACACCGAATATACTTGTCTTTTCAGTCGTAGGGTCGTTACAATGTGAAGGTTAACCCAACTATTTGTTGGTAAAAGAGTAGCCCATATTATGTTAAGTATTACAATTTTGAATGGTCTGAAACCGAGCTAACTGATAATTTAAATTTAGTAGTTGTTAGATTGTACTTTGGATTTAATAGATAAATAAATGCCGATATATTTCCAATTTATTACATTTACCAACAAGATTTATACACATAGTTTTCCATTTTAATAAAAATATGTATTAATATACAAACAACAATACAATTTACAATAACAGTTATTACAAATAGTTATTACAAACAATGATTTATATACAAAAGTTTTACAAACTTACAAGCAATATAAAGTCTTTTTTCTAGTCTAGAACTTTCTTGATATCTTATCGAGGGTTCACGATGAGCGAGTTAATTTCGAGTTGAAGTAGGTGCGATTCGCTTAACGGGAACTAGCTAGCTTTGTCCTTCGTTATTCACCAGCCACACACGCCGAGTTTTCCACGATGAAGTTATATAATGTTTTCGTAAAAATACTAACGTTGAATGAGAATCCACTGGAGTTAAATGATTTGTAATGTTCGAACTTTGTAAATGTTCCTGGTCAAATATCTGAAGTTTTCCGATTAATAAGCGCTAATCATAATTATAGTTATAGCTTCCGAAGTTTATAGCACACTGACTATAGCAAACTAATAATAGATACTGTTTCTTTGGCGCGTCGCGTTGGTTATGTTTATAGACGTGTAGCCAGTTTCTCGAAAATTCAGATTACGTAACAATACTAACACGTTACACTAGAGCTTACGTAAACACGTATATTGTTGATTCTTACAGTCGAGAATCTTCTACAACTTTAGAGAATAGGCGGGGGTTTTGCAATACATAGTTAACAGTGTAAGTTATGTACATTTCTAAATATAAATTTAATTCAAGCAAACATCGATATTGAAATAAATATATAATAATAAATCCGTCACACCCAAGAGTTGGCGGCGAGTGATGTTGATTATTCGCCTTCCATCTCATCTATCACTGCTAAATTAGGGACGACTAGCCCAGATAGTCCTCGTGAAGCTTTGCGCGAAATTCAAACCAAATCAAATCAAACTCTCTGAGGTAATTCTAGCTTTATGTTTAGTGAAGAGGGTCAATGTTCTTTATATTATGACTGTCGTTACATTAGATTTTGTATAAATTAAATTGTATTATTTCATGCCATACGTAATTGGTTGAGTTTACTTCTCGAATGTTATCTATAAGTGTTTGCCAACTAATTGTTAGCTCACTCTAAGTATGAACAAACGTGTATATATGTTATCCACAGTGTTACTTCGATAACCAAGACGTATCTTTCTAGGACACAAAGAGTCACTATCATCCTAGTAGAGTTAGGATTTAATAAACTAATAAAAGTAGTTTTAAAATTTTAAATGATGTTTTGAATTTTTTCTCTCGATATTTATTAGATTGACTGGCTAATATGTACAGGGAAGTCGAGTTCTATAAATAATGCAGCTTTATTGTTACAGATTTAGTGGTGCATACTTTATTTACAACAGACGGAGCAATTTTAATCTACTTGTCTTTGCTTTAAAACTGGAATCATAATTTTAAATTGTTGGACAGTTAATAAAGTTAAAAGCAGAGATAGAGAGAATGATCCTCATTTATTTATTGTTAAATGCAAAGCTACACAATGGGCCATCTGTGGTTTGCCTACTTCAGGTATCGAAACTCGGTTTTTAGAATAATAAGTATTCAGTTTTACCGTTGAGCCACCGGGAGGTATACATTTGATTTGTTGTTACGCTCAACGTGACACAATGAGGATACCTGTGCTGTGCTCACAACGGGTATCGAAGTCCGCTTTTAACGTTATAAGTCTTCTGACTTACTGCTGAGTCACTGGGGGGGTCATTACATTTGAGAGGTG